>NC_134402.1:446324495-446624495 GCF_038048845.1 Mixophyes fleayi | reverse complement strand
ACGCAATGTGTCTATAGCCTGAATCTCACCGGGCCCTGTAGCATCATTAGATCTATATCAATTTATGTCAAAGTTTCTTATTATTTTAAAGAGACAAACACTGAAAGCCCCGGATGTTTACTGAAAAATACAGTAAAAGTGAAGTTATAAATACGGTATATTTCTCTTTCAGTGAATACGTTATATCTAATATCAGTGTTGTTATTGTGTTATTATTAGTAATTATTGGATAACATTCTGTGTACAAAAAAGACAATTGTTCCGTAAGAAAACTAAATGAAGATGCGATATATATCTTACCTCTCTGTCTGTGTGTATTACCCAGTATTGTCTTATTAATGTTTGTTCCCAATTGTAAAGTGCTACGGAATTTGCTGGCGCTATATAAATAAATGTTGATGAAGATGCGATATTGCTGCGTTGCAGGTGCCGGCACTGATGCCAATGTCTTTATTGTGATCTTTGGAGAGAACGGGGACACAGGGACCATCGCCCTGAAGCAGTGCAATAACTCCAACAAGTTTGAGAGGAATCAGATGGACACATTCAGGTTTCCGGACATTCTGAGTTTAGGGGACCTATGCAAAGTGCGGGTCTGGCACGACAACTCAGGTAAGAGGCCACAAGGTTATCCATCCAGATTACCCCGTGGGCAATGCCGGGGTCATGTACTAAATAATCTTCACCCTCCATCCACTCTACCTCTATCCTGACCTGAAATTGAGAAGCCCTGCATACGTCGGCCTCCAGGGAACCTTTTTACCCCTCATATATAGCCGCTGTAGACCTGCCGGTTGGACAGGTGTAGTCTCAGGAATAAACGCCAGGAGAATACTTTTTCAGACATTGGATAAGCCGAGTGCTATCTGTAAACCCAATCTTTAAAATATAATTTACCCTTTAGGCAAATGCTTAATCGTCATGTTATGGGCAGTATGAAGTTACATCTGATCCAAGAAAACACCATCCCTTCTAATGGACAGTTGTTGTCACTGTATAACTATATCCGTCTATAGATACTCTGCACAATGTTAACCATGGCTGCCTCACAGCGCTGGGTTCATGAGTTCCCATCAGGTCCCTGTCTGTGTGGACCTTGCATGTTTTCCCCAGGTTTGTGTGGATTAGGCTGGGTACACACTATGGGTTTTTCAGCCGGCTATTTGGTCAATCGAGCAATAAACGACCGTTCGGGCCAATATCGCATTAGTGTGTATACTTAAACGATAAATGATAGTCGTTCCAAAGTACCGATCGTCGTCTGATTGTTCAGCAGAACTATAAATCTTGTTCTAATCCTGCAGCGTGTACACACTCACGATCAGGATCTCCATACAGTTTACAGAGTCACGATCTTTTCAGCCGATGGTTATGACAGATGAAGAGCACAGATCTGACGGTAAATCTTTTAAAACGTGTACAGTGTGTACACAGGAATCGGCATGCTGATCGGGACCTTTTTTTTCCCCATTTGCTGGTACAATCTGTGAGATAGATAACACAAAAGATAATACATTGGTGGGAATATTCTGTAGTGTGTACCCAGCCTTACTCTGAGTTCTTCCCGCAGTGCAGAAACATACTGTTAGGTTAATTGGCTTCTGACAAAATGGACCCTAGTAGATGTGACAGAGGATTTAGATTGTAAGCTCTAAAAGAGCAGGTGTTGTTATGAATGTATCCTCTGTACAGTGCTACGTAATATAATTGGCGCTATGTAATAATATATATTGTACAAGACATTGACATTTTTTTATTGTATTGCAATGCTTTATTGTATTGTATTGCAATGCTTTAACAAATACATTTAGAAAATAAAATAAATGATAACATAATAAATAACTAGCACTGCCTCTAGCAGTTAAAATACCATAAAAGCCAATGCATCTAACCCCCCACCCCCCAAAAAATAAAAATAACCTGTAAGCAGCAATAGAGTTTGAATGTAAATTGTCACTTTGATGTCAGTAGATGACTTTTGTATTCTTGGGCAGCATTTAATAATGTTATATAAACACTGCATCTATCTCTTGTGTTTGTTCTATTCTAGGAGCCTACAGAGCATTATGCAGTTTGTGTATTTAAATGATAAGCAGGATTCCGTGGATAATGCAGGAGCCCCAGCCTCTGTTTGTTATCCAATGATTCCCACCAGGGATGAGGCAGATTTACATATAGTATCCGTCTGCACATAGACCCAATGCCCCTTGCAGGCAACAGAATCGCTTGTGTCTGAGATGTAGTAATAACTTGGCAGAACGAGAGCTGCTCCCAGGAAAATGAAAGCTGATGATGGGAGCACTCTCTTAAGAAGTGACTTGTAGCTTGTAGCATCTGCAGAATTTATTGCAAACCAGGACTGTCAATCAAAGTTGTGGCTTAATAATTGTTGACACAACTAGGGGGGGGTCTTATCAATAGAGCCCCAATCACAGTGATAGGACTTCATCAATTAAAGCTGAGTGATATTCAGATAATGGTTATCTTGCTGCTTTGCCTCTCTTTGTGCTAATCTAAACATTTGTGAAGATTGCAAATTGAATTTTGCAGGCAGGAGATAATCTTGTAACAACAAATTGGATGCGTGAATTATGTTTCATATAGACAGCGCGTTTGATACCGTAATCTCCCCCGTTTAACAGGCGCCAGACATCATAGTGCGGCTGGTAATGTTTAGGTGTTTGAATTGGCTACAAGCGATCCTAGACCCACACACTTGATTACACATAGACACACAGGGTTTGGTTGAGCTGAAACACTCTAAGGCAGTGGTTCCCAAACTTTCTCAGTTTGAGGCACCCTTAGCATTACCATACTTTTTCCAAAGCACCCCTAAGCCAAAATAATTATGATGTAGTCCCGTTTTTTAAGTAGTTGGGTCAAAATAACATAAGATGTATTTAGGCCCCTTCATCATATCACTCTGTGTCCCCCTTCACCATCTCACACTGTGTCCCCCTTTTCATCAGCTCACACTCTGTCCCCCTCTTCACTCTCCATTAGCTCACACTCTGTCCCCCACTTCACTCTCCATCAGCTCACACTCTGTCCCCCTCTTCATCAGCTCACACTCTGTCCCCCCTTCAGCATCTCACTCTGTCCCCCCTTCAGCATCTCACACTGCCCCCCCCCTTCAGCATCTCCCTCTGTCCCCCCCCTTCAGCATCTTACTGTCCCCTCTTCAGCATCTCTCTCTGTCCTCCCCTTCAGCATCTCTCTCTGTCCCCCCCTTCAGCATCTCTCTCTGTCCCCCCCCTCAGCATTTCTCTCTGTCCCCCCCTTCAGCATCTCACTCTGTCTCCCCCCTTCAGCATCTCACTGTCCCCCCCTTCAGCATCTCTCTCTGTCCCCCCCTTCAGCATCTCTCTCTGTCCCCCCTTCAGCATCTCTCTCTGCCCCCCTTCAGCATCTCACTCTGTCCCCCCTTCAGCATCTCTTTGTCCCCCCTTCAGCATCTCTCTGCCCCCCCTTAAGTATCTCACTCTGCCCCCCCTTCAGCATCTCACTCTGTCCCCCCTTCAGCATCTCACTCTGTCCCCCCTTCAGCATCTCACTCTGTCCCCCCTTCAGCATCTCACTATGTCCCCCCCTTCAGCATCTCACTCTGTCCCCCCTTCAGCATCTCACTCTGTGTCCCCCTTCAGCATCTCACTCTGTCCCCCCTTCAGCATCTCACTCTGTGTCCCCCTTCAGCATCTCACTCTGCCCCCCCCTTCAGTATCTCTCTCTGTCCCCCCCCCTTTAGCATCTCACTCTGTCCCCCCCCCCCCCCCCTTCAGTATCTCACTCTGCCCCCACCCCCTCCAGCATCTCCTGTTTGTCCATGTGTACCCAGATTTAGAGAATGAATGCAATAGGTGCTCTGATCAAAACACACAAGTGAAGGAACATGCAGAGTATTCAAGTCAGTGGTGAAATCTGCTGTATAAAAGAGGCCAATAACAGCTTTGATATTGGAGATTGTAGCTGGACTATCGGATTGTTCTTTGGACTTTATTCTTTAGGTGTAAAATTTAAAGGTGGAAATTGGAGAGATGGAGAAACGGATAACGTGAAGGACACACGTCTAGCGATTGGCCTTTTTTATAACCATACAACCAGCCTCCTGCATCCAATGCTGAACTCATTCTGTGCGACGGGGCAATCTTTTTAAGAACAAAGGCGCCCCCTGCTCTTCCTCCGTTTTCCTCTCCTAATTAGTGAAGCTTGTCAGACCTGCTTTGCGGAGACCTGATCTATGTTTCATTCAATTCTCTGCCTTCCCAGAGAGAGGGTCTCTTCATGCAAGTAATTGCCTCCGTTTCATCTGACAGACTATGCTACGTGCCAGGCTCTATTAGCAGACAGCTGGCCATTCACCGGAACCTAGCCCAGGCAATATCCACTACTTAACTTCTTCTGCTTTACTGACTGAGCCCAGATGACTGCTGATTTGTCAAAAAAAAAAAAGACTATTACAATTGTGTGAAGTTATATCCTGAGGCGGTGTCACTGCAAAGGGCCTGTCGGGAAAACACATAGAAAATGTGATTCTCCCCTCTCAGTTTCATGTTGTACCACCTGCCTGGCAACTTATAGATATTATGTATATATGTGTATATATATATATATATATATATATATATATATATATATATATATATATATATTAGACATCAGACATCAGACGAGAAACCCCAGGAAATGCTCAGAGATTAAGGCCTCACTTAGTTTTGGGAGCAAAACAAAAAAAAACAAATTTGCACCTTGAAACCAGGTTGCATTGCAGAGACTGGGCTGGGGACCGGGAAGGGGGTCGAGTTTAAAATTGGCAAACACATTTTCAGTTGTAAGGGGATGTGCCCTAGCTGAACGTTAAATTGCCTTTAAACAAAAAAGCTGTCCCGTATTTGTGGGCTACATACAGGCGCGGGCTGGCGAATCTCAGCCCGGGGGGCGCACAGGCAGCCGCATCACATGACAGGAGATGCGGGCGCGTCATTGGCTGTCATGTGATGCGTCCGCCTGTGCGCTGAGGCGGCCGCATCGCGTGTTTTGTGGTAAATATTAAAGAAAACGTGCATTCACGGGGGGGGCCGAACAGGGGTCAGACGGAGCGGCCCAGCCCGCCAACAGACGGTATTTTCCCTGCATGCAAACATTTTAATAAATCAATGTATTAGCATATCTGGCAATATGGTTTGCCCAGGGGCAAATTTGCACCTTTTTTTGCTTTGCTCCTAACTCTGAGGCGCTAAGAGTTTTGTTAGGCCATCGGGATACTTGCTGTAAAGATCTCCAACATAAACCCGGCACTCCTCAATATTCATGATTGGGATATATCATCATCATCATTTATTTATATAGCGCCACTGATTCCGCAGCGCTGTACAGAGAACTCACTCACATCAGTCCCTGCCCCATTGGAGCTTACAGTCTAAATTCCCTAACACACACATAGACAGAGAGAGAGAGACTAGGGTCAATTTGTTAGCAGCCAATTAACCTACTAGTATGTTTTTAGAGTGTGGGAGGATACCGGAGCACCCAGAGGAAACCTACGCAAACACAGGGAGAACATACAAACTCCTCACAGATAAGGGACATGGTTGGGAATTGAACTCATGACCCCAGTGCTGTGAGGCTAGGTTTTATGTAACCACTGAGCCACAGTGCAATGACCCATCAGCAGTGATGTATAGAGATCACTTGTGGGCAACGTCACAGGCAGAGTGGGAGGCCCTTATTTTCTCATTAAGGCCACATATATATGTAGAGGAACCATACAGTCTCTATACTGTAACATGACAATAGGGAAAATCAAAATAACTGATCAGTAAAGGTACCGGTGGATAAAGGATGACTAAATGCAAAGCGCCTTATATATCCAGCAACAGGGACTGTACAGAGCGTCAGTGAGCAGGTGACGTGTGCACCTGTCAGTGGTGCATGTGGCAGTGCAGGATTTTATCTGTAGGGGGCAATCTAGCGCTAGACATGCCCCCAAAGAGGTGCAGCCACACCCCAACGTGAGATAGTCACGCCTCCAACACTGTGGGGCCACTCCCCCTTTGGTGGTCAGCTACCAAAAAACAGTAGCAACCAAATCCTGTATTCTAAGCATCTATGGGGGAGCCCCCAAGAAGTTGTGTAAAGTTAAGGAAAACCTCTGCTCTGTGTTTGAACATGTCACAGAAGGATGTCATAGGTCGCCAGTCTTGTCCAATGGAAAGTCAGATTTTATTGCAACAATGGTTCAAAATACCAAACAAAATACCCATTGAAATCTTCTTCCAGAGTCCTCAGGACAATATGCAGACATCATTCTGCCAGCTGGTCATGGTTAACTCTCAAAGTCTTTCCGTTCAACTGCTGTGTTGATTAAACGTTCAGCAATCTGCTGTAGGAAGAAGGGGTTACACTGATTGAAAGGACGCAGGAAGTGGTGGGTTATCAAAACTCACGAATTAGATCATTTCAGCTGTATCTTAATAATCGCCGTCTGTCAGAGAGATACTAATTGTAGCCCAGGCTGAGAAAACAGAGCATATTACAGCTCTCTTCATGTTTAGAAAAAGACCCAACTCTGCTGTCATTACAATTCCCTAAAGCCATCTGCTTTTCACCAAGAAATAGATGCATAAAATTAATTTGTTAGGCATCGTCTTTTTAATAAATTGCACAATTTTGTCATTTGGGGTTTAGGTCTCACAAGTATTGGCAGCTGGGATCTGTCTATCTGGTCTTTTTAATGGTTATACAGATCGCCATATGGCAATATTACGCTGCTGCGTGCAATTTTTGGGCGCCATTGACAGTCCCAAGAGCTAATTGCGGACTAGAAGGTAATGAGCTATGGTGGGATGCAGATATTTTTCTACAGTCATAATAATGGAAAAGCGTAATGTAATAACAGAATATTTTTATTACTTTTCCGGAGGGATTTATCTACACACTTCCATGTAGATAGTCGATGGGAGGTTTTATGTAAGTTCTAACAGTCTGAACCAATAGGAAAACGTAGGGGTCTACCAGAGAAAGGTGGCGTTGTAGTCTCGATGGACAGCACAGTTGCTGCCAATAGAACGGACAATTTCGGAGGTGGGAAGTTCCATCCCTACAATACACGAGACACTTTTGCTTCACCAGTCCCCACTGTATGTGTAACATTTATAGTTTCTAAATAGAAGCAGCACCATGATGATCAACTGAGTCTACTGTGTGGTTGGTGACCAAGATTAAATTCCATTAAATTCCACTATTGAAACATCGTAAACACAGAATTCTGTGAATATTCTATGGTAAAGGTCTGGGAATTTCGCTCTTCTCAAGTGCAGAGGCAAGATCTGTTCCAGAAATTTATATTCCCTGGTTTCATGGATATCTGTGAGATTCGTAATCTGAAGACTGTTGAGAGACTTTTTGAGATTCATGGACCTTACAGATCGTTTTGGTTTGTAGGCTCTATGGACAGCTGAAATATTTCTAAACCTGGGTTTATTAGACATAATTAATTTCTATGATGAGGGTTTTTTAGTAGACAACTAATATATTTCTAGAGTTGATTGGAAAACGGAGACATTTCTAAAGCGTATAACAGAAGGAACCTCCAAAGGGGACGTAGTCGGAATGTCGACAATGAACATGTTTATTCAGAATTGGGGCCATGTTTGCTTTGTTAAATTTATATATATATATATATATATATATATATATATATATATATATATATATATATACTTTTGTTTTCTTGTTTGTTTTTTTACACTATTGTTGAAGGTATTGCCGGTTTAAATCTAATGCTTTATGTCGACATTGTGATGGTCAACTATACAACCATTCCGGCATTGAATGTTGACCGATTCATTGTGTCGACATTCTGCCTGTCAACATTATGGTGTCAACATTCTGAATGTTGACACCATAATAGCTCCCTGCTTGGTGTAAATAAACGAATTGTCTATCGAAGAAATGTCTCTATCCTATACCATAAAAAAGAATAATTTCCCTTTATAGATTATGTAGTTTGTCCCATTTTGCATATTCGACTCCTTAAGCTTTTAGAGACGGAGGGGAATTCATGGGGCAAGCATAGACCAAATACAGTAAGGGCTTGTACAAGTAAATGTGACCGGTGTAGTCCTGAATGCAGACGCACCTGTCATGATTGATTGTCTGAATGTGTCTTTACCCCTCGCACTTATTTAATCCAAAACATTATTGTGGCTGCTAGATTATATTAAATCTCTGCAATTACCTATTGCTATTTGCATTCTGATTGCTGCAAGAAGATTAGCATTTGAATTTAAAAGAAAGTGGATATTTGTATTTAATGGAATTTTAAATGCTAAATACGACTTTCACTGTTATGCATAACACTGTCCGTACTTTGTTAGAGGATTATATTGTGTACAATTTGTGTACTTCGTACCAATATGATAAGGCTTTTGATACAAACACTGTTTTCACATGCAATTTACACCTGCGTTTTATTTGGAAATTGCATGCGGGTCTATGTATGGCTCAATGTGTCTGGAAGACATAAGGGAGTAGTATATTTAGATGAGTGTAGATAACACCTAAGAATATTACTCCTGTTCTAGGTATCGGTCCTGGCTGGCACCTGGAATTCGTGGAGGTGAAAGATGAAACGATGAACAAGACGTTTCGCTTCCAGTGCGACCGCTGGCTGGCTAAGAATGCGGACGATAAGCAGATCATACGAGAGCTCGCCTGTGCCAACAACGACATCCTGGACCTGAAGGAACGCACGTGTAAGTGGCCCAGAATCACTCGGCACACGTTCTGCCGGGCAGTCCCTCATATCTAATGATCAGCATTGGGTCAGTTATCTGCAGTACATTCAACAATTCCCATAGAACAGTTCACGGATGCAATATTACTGCTGCTGCTTCATATGTGATCAATCACTTTACATAGACAGAAGAACCTAATCCGAATCCTATTTGGTATACTCAGATTAAGGACGAGGAGTCAGAAATTGTAACTTCTAGTTTCCGAAACCAAAAACATATAAATTTATAGGTGTGAACTTGCTCATTATTTAAACGTGACTTTCATTATTTACGTTAAAATAAAATTGCAATCATTGTTTTTCTTGCATCCTATAAAGGACACTGACAATAAGTACACCCAGACAATGGCCAGAATGTGACCTTGGTGATACTCCCAGACAATGACCAGAGTGTTATAGCTATCTGGAGTACGGCAAGACTGTCGCTTGGATGTAGGCTGCTCTACTGTCCCAGAGTGACACAGGATTTAGAAGTTTCATTCCACTAAGCAGTTTATAAAATGTGGTTACTGTCAGCAAAGGGATAGGACAGGTAGCATGCTGGACAGATTTATAAACACATCAGTCATTTCATGTGTATTATGCAGCCCAGTAATACACAAGTTTTGATATATTTATAGGACCTGATTCACTTTCGGATGGAGGTCCATTAGGGAGGCATAACCTGCGTGACTGCGCATGCGCCAGAAAAAGGGCTTAACGCTAATGAATGCAACTGCATGTAATTCATGTCCGGACACAACTGACATTTAAGGCTACCTACGGTTTGAAGGGTGGAACGGAGGAGGGAACGGGCGGACTAGTGTAGGCAATGTACAGTAAGAACGTTTCAAGGTCTACGTTTCTCTTAAGCGTAAGTGCCGACTGATAGTGATGACTGACACGGCATAGACTTTACATTACAAACTACATATATGCGTAGACACAGAACATTCTTTTGCAATTAAGAGAAACTATAAAAACTCATTGTATGTACATTACACATTAAGAACATCCTCATTTATGAACAAAAAAAATTGAAAACACATATTTTTATTAATGATTATAGTATTAGAAGTTCATTTTTTTGTAGAATATTTTTTTCATGCGTTCTGATGGGAGTTTATGTTGCACATAAGCATTGTGTGTATCCTGCAGTGTGTTCTGTCCACATACGGCCGGTAACGTGGAGCCAGAGCGTTCTTATACCTAGGTTCAAGTGGAAACGTATCTTGAGATCTGCTTGGATTTGGTTTGGGCGCACGTACGCTTAAGTTATGTGCTGGTTTTATTAACGCAACTTGCATGCAGGATGCATTGGAAGATGAAGCAGCCCCATAATGTCCAGTGGTAGTTGTACACACTCTTCTTGTGCTTGTTGTGTTATTGTCTTTGTGTCCTCTGCAGCGTACGAGGTTGTGACAGTAACAAGTGATCGTGAAGACGCTGAAACTAAAGATAATATCTGGATTGTGTTTGAGGGGAAGAAAGGACGCTCTAAGGAGATGCTGCTGGAAAACACGTCCAAGAAGAGGAGATTTGCGCAGTGAGTCTTGAGACTTCCATGTGTCGTATAGACAATATCTGCACCATCGCTCTGATATTTATATTGAACCTTTACAGTTACTAGGTGGCAATTCGCAGTATTTAAAATGGACTCACCTGCACCCCCAAACATCACCCCCTTTTCCAGTCCTCGGCCATCTCCCCACCGATCTCTGCTCTTTCCCCCCCAATCTTCCTCTGTCCACCCCCCCCCCCCCCCCCCCCCGGTCTCACCTCTCACTCAGTGTCCTCAATTCCACCTTGTGTCCGCTACTCATCATCATCATCAACATTTATTTTTATAGCGCCAGCAAATTCCTTAGTGCTTTACAATTGAGAACAAACATTAATAAGACAATACTGGGTAATACACACACAGACAGAGAGGTAAGAGAACCCTGCTCGCAAGCTTACAATCTATAGGACAATGGGAGTTTGAATCACAAGGGCATGTGCTACATCATATTGCACAATGGACCAGCTAGAATACAAAGGTAAAAGTATTGAGTGGGCTGTGTGTGTTGCAATGTTGGTCAGAGGGTTGTTGTCTTGTGTTAGCAGTGTAGAGGATGGCAATAGGGTAATCTAGGGAGATTAAGATGGTGGTTGAGGAATATCATAAGCTTGTCTGAAGAGCTGGGTTTTCAGTGACCGCTTGAAGGATTGAAAACTAGAGGAAAGTCTTACTGTGCAAGGGAGGGAACGTCACACTCTGTTGCTACTAAAAAAAACCTATTCTTCGTCTTACAGGAGAAGTGGGGATAAGTAGCGGGGATAGTTAATCTCGCTGCAATTAGACGGTGTCACGTGATGCCGGTCAGCACAACTCCCTTTAATGATTGTTGTTGCGACTGGAAGCTTGAGAAGTGCAGTTCTGTTATAGCGAGCTGCATTAATATATTGCAGTGTGATGCGTTCATGTAGAAATTGAGGCACCACTAAAATTCCATGAGGCGGGTGGGAGCTAAACTCTGGGAGGCGGATGATCCGTGATAAACAACCCTCTGACAGCCTCCCCCTGGCACTGGGGAAAATACCCAATGCAGATAGTACCACCTGAGGCAAAGTACCCAGCAGGCCTTTCAGCAGCCAACTTTCTGCATGTGGCCCAGGGGCAACCTGTTGGCTACCAGTATATACCATGGAGGCGGTTGAGTTGTACTTGTATTACATTTCCATGAATGTCAGGACAGCTCTGTATACATCATTAAAAGTTGCTCTTTTCACAATGCAATAATTTTGAGAAAGTCTGTCTCGCATTTTAGATCAGCAAATAAAACAAAACCTTGTGTGTCAGCAGCGATAAGTGATTTTCCTCCATACTTGTACAAAGCATGTGAATGTCTGCAGCAGACATGGAGGTCTTACATATATGGGACACCTCACACTGTGGGCCAGGAAATCTCCAACATTCCGAGCTAAAACATTCTCCCAACATCAGCTGCCAATCAGATCTTCCGGTTGCTGTAGGGAACACTACACTCTTTATAAATGTCCAGGTGGATTTGGGCACCCATTTTACTAATGCAAACCACTTTTGATTCTCTTGGTGCATATAATTTTTACTTTGACGCATCCACTGTATATTAGGAACATTTTGAATTGGGACAGATGGAAAAAATAAATAGTTTGCATTTCTTTGAAGAGGTTGGGCTCTGGTGTAACAGATCTGTTTTTTTGTCAGGAATGCAACTGATGTATTCAAGTTTTCCTCCAAGAATGTTGGTGATATCGCTGCCATATGCGTTGGGCATTGTCCGAAGGATGGAAGGAAATTTTCACCCAAGCCGGATTCATACTGGCACGTGAAGGAGATTACCATTACAGAGACTGAACTCGGGAACCAGTAAGTGGCATTTCCCCCATCTAATCTTCCTATCGAGTCCCCGTACTCACACCTATTTACCCACTCATTGTTACCCTCTCTGTGTTCACCCCTCCCCTCTAGATCTCATGGGCAATGCCCTCTTTCCTCGCGCGTTTTCCTGCCTGCTCTGTCCCGTCCACCTATGTCGGGAACCTTCTACCTGGTCTCTTAGTCTCCGCCTACAGCGTCTCTGGTCCTAATCATAGTGCCCATGCTGGGCACAGGTGTGCTTCATAATGTATCTTATATCCACATCCTCCTCTGAACATCCTCGTTACTGATTGTTCATTGTGTCATTTGTGGTTGTTTATTTCCTACCTCCATTGTTCGGTGCTGCGGACCCTCTATGGCGCCTTATAAATAAATAATAAATAAAAGTAATACTGGGCGCATCTTTTTCGAAGCACCAACGTCTCGGATTAAAAATAAAAAGAACGTTTTTTTAACACCCGGATAATGGCTCTCATTACGGTTTAAAATAAGCAACATGCCTCTGGCTGCTAAATCCTGCTCAGATCTGCAAACATTTTATTTTATGGAGTGTAAGACTGGTATTGGATACTCTGGAGCCGGTCACTAACCTTTTTCATACTTATTAATAACAGTTAGGACACCTGCTGGTTATTAGACGGTACTGCACATCACACTGAGGATGAGCTTTATAGCAAAACAACAAATGGAACCATAACAATTTTGTGTTTGTTTTAAAAGGCACAATAATGTCTTTTCATTGGAGGCAGCCATTTTGGCATACTGACCAAATCCGCATGAGAATGCAGCCAATCCCTACAAATCAACATTTGCCACTTATGATGCTACATGGGGGTCTTCTGGGACAAGGGTCTCATAGGGCTGTTATTTATTATATTATTTTACATAATGTTCCCATTGCAGGAGGCCAGTGCGAGTCTTTCCACTCTCGGATGCCAGCTGGAGAGACTGGGGCGCTAGGAGTACCCACTCTCCTCCTCTCCCCTCCTAGTTTTAGGGTGGCTGGGAGATTCTTTTTTTTTAAAAAAAAAATCTTATTTTGCATTTGCCCCACTACCTCCTCTCGCCAAAATGATCCCAGACATGGAAGGAGAGGTCTCTCAAGGGCCACTAAGCGGCACATACATACCTCCCAATGGTCCCAATTTTGGAGGGTCATTCTGATTTGCGGATCGCAAAAAGGCCGCTGCTTGACATGGGTGGAGTTTTACTGTAATTGGTCCATTTGTGGGCCGCGTTTGGGTGGAATGGGCGTGGCCAATTTTCTCCTCTAAATGTTGGGAGTTATGCTATACTCTCACTTTTCAAATGATGTGGATTTGCCATCACGTCCAATATGGCAGTGTGCGCTGTCGGAGATGTTCTCCAATCGGGATGCAAGAGATGGAGGCTGCAAGGAAGTGAGTGGTGGAGGCATTAACTGCTACAGTACTAGTGCTAAATTTATCAGCCAGTAGGAAGCCCAAAGAAGACGCCAATAGATAGGCAATAAGGCTTCATACCATGATCCACATATGAGCCACAGTAATTTGCACAGGGTCAGGTTGTCGCTCCCACCCGTGCACAAATGCCTACATTTCAGCAGCGATGGGGAGGTGAGGTCGGAAAAGAGGAGGGGAGCTGAGATTGATGAGTCTGTTCGTGTCATCAAGTAGACGGCAATTGCAGAGCTTTTAGTGTCAACATGCAGCAATGACTTAAAAACAAACAATTAATAAATATTTATTGTAGAACTCCCTGTGCTGGTTAAATATGGATGGATACTAACTGACATGCACAAGAAAGCTCACTATTAATATCCTTATTTCCTCCAAACTCAGCTTAGTTATTGATCAGTCCATTCCGTGCGACACCAGTAAGGTATAAGCCATGGTCTCAAACCAAAACGTTTATATGTGTAAATGCTATTAAAAGGAGACAGGAGTATTCCGATCGCTGGGGGATGCAACCTTCAAGAGTTACTTACAATATATATAAATGTTACTGCCTTCTAATAGCTAATAAAGTTTTTGCCCAACACAGTGAAGAGAATGATTGCAATTAAACATTAACGGTTATCAATGCTAAGCAATAAAAAGAAAATTCATAGCTCACGTATACTTGCTAAATGTATCATCAGACGCTTTGTGTGTGTGAAGCACAATAGAGAGAAACACAGATATTTCAGATTTCATTCTCATTTTATTTCCCAGATATGTTTTCCACTGCAATGCCAAGATCATCCTGCGTAACAAGAGAGATGATTACAAAGTCTTCGAGTGTGCCAAAACCATAGAGAGTTTCGCCAGCCGCGCCCGCAGCCTGGTCCCGGTTAAATACGAAGTCATCGTGGTGACTGGTTTCGAGAAGGGGTCGGGAACGGATGCCAGTGTCTTCCTGACCATGTATGGATCTAACGGGGACTCCGGCAAGCACGCTCTGAAACAGAAGATGAGGAACCTCTTTGAGCGTGGCAAAGCCAACCGCTTTTACATCGAGACCTTAGACTTGGGCGAGATGAAGAAGGTTCGGGTGGAACATGACAATAGCGGCATGAACGCGGGGTGGCTGCTGGAAAGGGTGGAAGTCACCAATTCCGCAACGGGTGTGACCACCATTTTCCCTTGTGGGAAGTGGCTCGACAAGAAGAGGGGCGATGGCGAGATCTGTCGGGATCTCTACCCGAGATACTAAAGGCCTCGCTTGGCGTAAACCTACAACATTCCTGTACGTCATCTTGCCATGTCTTTCATACATTACCCAATTTATTTTATATATAAATATTTACACTGTACTTTTATCTTTTTTATATAAAGACTTTGTACAAAGATAATGTGTATACAGGATTCTTTTATTCATTTTGATAAATGTAAATTGTGCAAATACCCACTCATCATTGTATTATTAGACTTATCTGACATTGCTTTCTAAGACGAAGATAAATCAAGTTTTAGGCCTCTGGAAAACAAGATAATTCACATTCTAAGTTTTGTTGACTTGGCTGAAACATCCTATGACAGAATAAAGTTTAATAAATTAATATATAGCTGTGACACATTTATTGGAAGGTAGTCATGTTTTTATATTGTTTTGTCAAGTTTTTAGTCTATTTTATTGTATATACAATTGTTTTTGGAAGTAAATATTCTTCTTGCAAACACAAGTCTTCCCGATTGAGTACGAGTTGTGGTTGTTTTCTAATTTATCCCTATAAATATGCTCCTCAGTCCTCTCCGTAGTTCAGTCACCTCACTGGTAAATAGGGAGCTCTTATGGCTAACGTCAGGTAACTTTATGGATGCTACCTACAGAGGGAGGTTGTCTACAAGTCTGTGTAATGAGCTCAATAATATTCCTAGAATAACTAGAATGTTTATACATAATTTAATCTGTCAATCAGTATTTGTGTCCCATTCCCTTGTTCTAAGCAGACACATTTAATATTAAAAAAATAGTCTATATCTTCATCACTTTTGGAGGTGGCTGTAGAGAATGTGTACAGGACAGCTAAATCCCAGAATTTTCATTTGCATACATGAAACGTGGATATAAAATGGTCCAGTTGCACGGTTCCATTTCACCACAGCTGTGTTAAAAAGTAAAGCTGCATTAAGTATTTTCTCAGGAAGCCTGGGGAAGACGTAATCGGGTAACTTTGTCTATGGAAGAGTAAGCAGAGATAGCACCGACAACTGTGCAGTCAGCAGCGTATCCTCCATCGAGTGAGAAATGTCCCAAATAAAATTGAATGTGCATAGGGAATTCTGTGTAGCAAAAACAAACTTGGATCGTATCTCAGGACAAGTTTCTTTGCCAAGATACCCAGCAGTCTTGTTTGTATTTATTAATAGCATTTGTAATACAATGGTACCAAGACTGATGTGTCATAATAGAGTTCTCATCACTATGTAAATCCAAGGCCCGCATTATTTTGATATTTCCTGAGCAGGGGCGTGGACAAGGTAAGAAGGTGAGAGGAGGACAGACGATGCTGTAGAACATTGTCACGTCACATTCTGCATTTGCTGCACGTTGCGGGATTACATTATTCATTTAATGCTACGTCCAACCCTGGGAAAGATGTCTAGTCCAGTTAAAGAGCCGTTGATTCCTTGCCCCTCTGTAGCAGATCAGAGCCTAAGATCAGAGTTGTGTATCGGAGATGCTGGGAACGGACACGTCAGAGGTACAATAAGTATGACCAGGGCTGCCATCAGAAACTGTGGGGCCCAGTACTAATTAATCTGGCCATACATGTGCCCCCCTCCCTCTTCGCCACACATGCGCCCCCTATCCCTCATCACAGTAAATGTCACCCTCACCCCTCCCCGCAAGCACAGTTAATGTCCCCCTCTCCCCCCCCACAGTTAATGTCCCCCCCCACAGTTAAGGTCCCCCTCTCCCCTCCCCGCAAGCACAGTTTATGTCCCCCTCTCCCCCCCCCCCCACAGTTAAGGTCCCCTTCTCTCTCTCGCCCCCCCCCTGCACAATTAAGGTTCCCCTCTCCCCCCCAAAGTTAAGTTCCCCCTCCCTCCACAGTAATGGTTCCCCAGGCTCTCCCTCTCCCCCCTCCCTCCGCAGTAATAGTTCCCCAGGCTCTCCCTCCCCTCCTCTATAGTTAATGTCCCCCAGGCTCTCCCTCCCTTCCTCCACAGTTAAGGTTCCCCAGGCTTTCCCTCCCCTCCTCTACAGTTAAGGTTCCCCAGGCTCTCCCTCCCTTCCTCCACAGTTAAGGTCCCCCAGGCTCTCCCTCCCTTCCTCCACAGTTAAGGTCCCCCAGGCTCTCCCTCCCCTCCTCTACAGTTAAGGTTCCCCAGGCTCTCCCTCCCCTCCTTCACAGTAATGGTCCCCCAGGCTCTCCCTCCCCTCCTCCACAGTTGAGGTCCCCCAGGCTCTCCCTCCCTTCCTCTACAGTTAAGGTTCCCCAGGCTCTCCCTCCCCTCCTCCACAGTAATGGTCCCCCAGGCTCTCCCTCCCCTCCTCCACAGTTAAGGTCCCCCAGGCTCTCCCTCCCTTCCTCCACAGTTAAGGTCCCCCAGGCTCTCCCTCCCTTCCTCCACAGTTAAGGTCCCCCAGGCTCTCCCTCCCTTCCTCCACAGTTAAGGTTCCCCAGGCTCTCCCTCCCCTCCTCTACAGTTAAGGTCCCCCAGGCTCTCCCTCCCTTCCTCCACAGTTAAGGTCCCCCAGGCTCTCCCTCCCTTCCTCCACAGTTAAGGTCCCCCAGGCTCTCCCTCCCTTCCTCCACAGTTAAGGTTCCCCAGGCTCTCCCTCCCCTCCTCTACAGTAAAGGTCCCCCAGGCTCTCACTCCCTTCCTCCACAGTTAAGGTCCGCCAGGCTCTCCCTCCCTTCCTCCACAGTTAATGTCCCCCGGGCTCTCCCTCCCCTCCTCTACAGTTAAGGTTCCCCAGGCTCTCCCTCCCCTCCTCTACAGTTAAGGTCCCCCAGGCTCTCCCTCCCTTCCGCCACAGTTAATGTCCCCCAGGCTTTCCCTCCCCTCCTCTACAGTTAAGGTCCCCAAGGCTCTCCCTCCCCTCCTCTACAGTTAAGGTCCCCCAGGCTCTCCCTCCCCTCCTCCACAGTTAAGGTCCCCCAGGCTCTCCCTCCCTTCCTCCACAGTTAATGTCCCCCGGGCTCTCCCTCCCCTCCTCTACAGTTAAGGTTCCCCAGGCTCTCCCTCCCCTCCTCTACAGTTAAGGTCCCCCAGGCTCTCCCTCCCCTCCTCTACAGTTAAGGTCCCCCAGGCTCTCCCTCCCCTCCTCCACAGTTAATGTCCCCCAGGCTCTCCCTCCCTTCCTCCACAGTTAAGGTCCCCCAGGCTCTCCCTCCCCTCCTCCACAGTTAATGTCCCCCAGGCTCTCCCTCCCCTCCTCCACAGTTAAGGTCCCCCAGGCTCTCCCTCCCCTCCTCTACAGTTAAGGTCCCCCAGGCTCTCCCTCCCTTCCTCTACAGTTAATGTCCCCCAGGCTCTCCCTCCCTTCCTCCACAGTTAAGGTCCCCCAGGCTCTCCCTCCCTTCCTCCACAGTTAATGTCCCCCGGGCTCTCCCTCCCCTCCTCTACAGTTAAGGTTCCCCAGGCTCTCCCTCCCCTCCTCTACAGTTAAGGTTCCCCAGGCTCTCCCTCCCCTCCTCTACAGTTAAGGTCCCCCAGGCTCTCCCTCCCCTCCTCTACAGTTAAGGTCCCCCAGGCTCTCCCTCCCCTCCTCTACAGTTAAGGTCCCCCAGGCTCTCCCTCCCTTCCTCCACAGTTAAGGTCCCCCAGGCTCTCCCTCCCTTCCTCTACAGTTAATGTCCCCCAGGCTCTCCCTCCCTTCCTCTACAGTTAAGGTCCCCCAGGCTCTCCCTCCCTTCCTCCACAGTTATTGTCCCCCAGGCTCTCCCTCCCCTCCTCTACAGTTAAGGTTCCCCAGGCTCTCCCTCCCCTCCTCTACAGTTAAGGTCCCCCAGGCTCTCCCTCCCTTCCTCTACAGTTAAGGTCCCCCAGGCTCTCCCTCCCCTCCTCTACAGTTAATGTCCCCCGGGCTCTCCCTCCCCTCCTCTACAGTTAATGTCCCCCGGGCTCTCCCTCCCTTCCTCCACAGTTAAGGTCCCCCAGGCTCTCCCTCCCTTCCTCTACAGTTAAGGTCCCCCAGGCTCTCCCTCCCTTCCTCTACAGTTAATGTCCCACGGGCTCTCCCTCCCCTCCTCCACAGTTAATGTCCCCCGGGCTCTCCCTCCCTCCTCTACAGTTAATGTCCCCCGGGCTCTCCCTCTCCCCCCACTCAAAAAAAAGAAGAGAAGAAGGTAAGAAAAAAAAAAAAAGAGGCAGCACGGTCAGTGACTGTGGGGCCCAGACAGTCCAGGGTGTCACACGCCGCTCCCTTAATCAGGTCCCAGCTCTGTGACTTTCCCTTTAAGTACCATGATTCTGCTTCTCCTTCAGACCTTACTTTCACAGGTGTTCCCAGCTACTATGATCTGGACCACTCCCTTAACCTAATTGGTCCTGGAGCACTATATTAACTAGAGATGAGTGGGCTCGGATATCTGAAATCCAAGCCCACCCGAACGTTGCCGATCCGAGACAGATCCGGGTATTCCCGCCAATTGCAAAACTGAAACCGAGGCTCTGAGTCATAATCCCGCTGTCGGATCTCGCGATACTCGGATCCTATAAATTCCCCGCTAGTCGCCGCCATCTTCACTCAGGCATTGATCAGGGTAGAGGGAGGGTGTGTTAGGTGGTCCTCTGTCCTGCTATATCTCGTGCTGTGCTGGGGAAACAGCACAGCACAGCACAGCACAGCACTTTTTAAAAAAGTTATAAAAATAAATATCCAAAAACAATCCTGCAGTATAAGTCCATTGGTACTGCAATATTACAAAGTTCACTGATTCTGCAGAATAGACTGGGAATTAGTGGAAATGATTGTTATTGAGGTTAATAATAGCGTAGGAGTGAAAATAAACCCAAAAAATTGTTTTTAACACTTTTTATGGTTTTTTCCAAAATAAATCCGAATCCAAAACCTTAAATCCGAACCAAAACCTTTCGTCAGGTGTTTTGCAAAACAAATCCGAACCCAAAACCTCAAGCAAATCCGAATCCAAAACACAAAACACGAGACACCAAAAGTGGCCGGTGCACATCCCTAATATTAACCTCCCAAGGTTATGGGCTTATTGCCTGATCTTTGTGTTACTCAGTCTACCTTGGACTAGGCTGAATCTCCTACTGCTGTTGCCTGTGTGCTGGACTTCTACATCTACAAACCACCATACCTGGTACTTGTAGTTCCACACTGCTTACTGAATCTCCTACTGCTGTTACCTGTGTGCTGGACTTCTACATCTACAACCACCATACCTGGTACTTGTAGTTCCACACTGCTTACTGAATCTCCTACGGCTGTTACCTGTGTGCTGGACTTCTACATCTACCACCACCATACCTGGTACTTGTAGTTCCACACTGCTTACTGAATCTCCTACTGCTGTTACCTGTGTGCTGGACTTCTACATCTACAACCACCATACCTGGTACTTGTAGTTCCACATGGCTTACTGAATCTCCTACTGCTGTTGCCTGTGTGCTGGACTTCTACATCTACAAACCACCATACCTGGTACTTGTAGTTCCACACTGCTTACTGAATCTCCTACTGCTGTTACCTGTGTGCTGGACTTCTACAACCATCATACCTGGTACTTGTAGTTCCACACTGCTTACTGAATCTCCTACTGCTGTTGCCTGTGTGCTGGACTTCTACATCTACAACCACCATACCTGGTACTTGTAGTTCCACACTGCTTACTGAATCTCCTACTGCTGTTGCCTGTGTGCTGGACTTCTACATCTACAACCACCATACCTGGTACTTGTAGTTCCACACTGCTTACTGAATCTCCTACTGCTGTTGCCTGTGTGCTGGACTTCTACATCTACAACCACCATACCTGTTACTTATAGTTCCACACTGCTTACTGAATCTCCTACTGCTGTTGCCTGTGTGCTGGACTTCTACATCTACAACCACCATACCTGGTACTTGTAGTTCCACACTGCTTACTGAATCTCCTACGGCTCTTACCTGTGTACTGGACTTCTACATTTGCACACTGAACTGTCTCGTGAGTTGCCCATTACATCTGCACTCATATTGATTGGCTCAACTACCTCTCTGCTCGGCTGCCTGTATTCTTTACCGAACTACAATCAAGTTACCTTGTTCTATGTTTGGCACGGCTATTATTATCACTCTGCTGATTATTAGTTGCTGGACTGTTATTAAGAATATATTGCCAAGCTAGTAGCCAGTTCCGTTATTCAAGTTGTGTGCGTTCAATCTTCATGCCGTTGCTATTGGTTACCAACTGAACTTCTTTCGTGATTTCAATGTATTTTGTGAACTGCCGTGTACTCAGCTTGCTGAGTTGTACATATCTTATACTGTTGCTGTTATACCGTCTATCAATATACTATATTGCAACGCTACTAACATCTTCTGTGTTTTGTTCAACCCCCACCATCCACTGCTATAACATCTAAGTAGTGGCAAAAGGGATACATAAAAATACCCATAGTCGTGACAGTAAGATCAGGCCCAAAATGTCTCATCCCCCAGTGGAGCCGTCTGCGAGGGATATGCTACAGCATTTGATTCTTCGAGCTGAAAAGTTGGAGGACACACTGGCTCCGGTGCTACGATGTCTTCATGCACTCACTGGTCGTCTGGATGCGTTGCCAACAAATTAACCACAGATGCCAGCCTCCACTCCTGAGCAAGTTTCGGAACTTCAGGCCTCCCTTGTGACTTCCTCTACGCTCAGGTTACCTACTCAGGCCAAATTTGATGAGGACCCTAAAATGTGTCGTGGTTTTCTCAATCAGTGCTCAATCCAGTTTGAGCTTCAATCACAAAATTTTCCCACTGATAGGTCTAAAGTGGCATATGTGGTTTCTCTACTGAATGGCAAAGCCTTAGCCTGGGCATCCCCACTCTGGGAGAGGAATGATCCACTTCTCTCTGATTATGCATCTTTTCTTTTGATGTTCCGTCGCATCTTCGATGAACCTGGTTGACTCTCCTCTGCCTCCATGGCTATACTCCGTTTGCGACAAGGGAATCTGTCAGTGGCTCAATATGTCATTGAATTCCGCATATTATCCTCTGAATTATCTTGGAACGATGAAGCACTGGTGGCCGCATTTTGGCAGGGGTTATCTGACCGTGTTAAAAATGCTTTAGCCTCTTATGAACTTCCTACGAATTTGAATGCGGTCATCTCATTGTGTAACAAAGTGGATTTATGTTTCAGAGAGCGAGCTATAGAGGAAGAGATAGCTCGCCACCCAATCTATAGACCAGTTCTGCACTCTGTGTCACTTTCTTCGATACCTGATGAGCCTATGCAAATTGGGAGATCTCGATTGACCCCAGAGGAACGTGACAGAAGACATCGGGACAAGTTATGCATTTATTGTGGTGACTCTGGTCACTTTCTAGATTCCTGTGGTAAAAGACCGGGAAAAGGTCAAACCCCGATCTGCTCCGGGAGAGTCAGATTGGAGCCTAGGGAAACCTTTTCTCCTGTGGCTTGTAGCCTTTCTGTTTCCTTTATGTACAATTCCAAAAGTCAGGCTACTCAAGCTTTGGTGGATTCTGGTGTGGCTGAGAACTTTATTTCACAGACTTTAGTTAATGAATGGTTAATCCCATCTGTTCCTTTGGAGACTCCTGTTGTCATCACAACCATCGTTGGATCCCAGCTTTCTCAAGGGGTGGTTCATGCCCGGACTGAGCCTCTTCGTCTTCATGTTGGTGCTTTACATTCTGAAAGTATTTTTTTTCTGATTTTGCCTCGTACGGCTTTTCCAGTTGTCCTGGGCCTTTCATGGCTTCAATTACATTCTCCACAACTGGATTGGAAGACTTCTGAGATTCTGTCCTAGGGTCCTCATTACCATTCTGGATGTCTGACCAAGGGGAAACCACTCCGGTCTCCTAGACTCCCTGCACCTTTGGAACCTTCTGCATTACCTTCTCAATATCAATCACCTGCTCCAGAGAGGGCACTGTCCCTCCAGTCTGCTCCAGAGAGGGCACTGTCCCTCCAGTCTGCTCCAGAGAGGGTCCTGTCCCTCCAGTCTGCTCCAGAGAGGATCCTGTCCCAGGCGGTTCAGCCCGAGTTGCCAGTCCATGCGGTTCAGCCCGAGTTGCCAGTCCATGCGGTTCAGCCCGAGTTGCCAGTCCATGCGGTTCAGCCCGAGTTGCCAATCTATGCGGTTCAGCCCGAGTTACCACTTGGTGCTGTATGCTCTGCTTCTCCTCTCAGTGCTGTCTGCTCTGAGGCCGTAATTCTTCCTCAACAATCTCCTACTAATCGTTCCAGTTTGGATCCTAAGTGCCTACAGATGTTTATGGTTATTCCATCTTCTCCTCCTTCTGCAGAACTTGTTCAGAATTTTTCAGATACTTGGAATCCAGTTATATCTCAGCTCAAGAAGACTTCTATTCGATATAAGTCAGCGGCTGACAGGAAACGTAGAGCCGTATCTGCTCTTAAAGTGAGTGACAGAGTTTGGTTGTCAACTCGGAACATTCATCGTAAAGTCCCTTCTAGGAAGTTCGCCCCTCGATTCATCGGACTGTATAAAGTTTTGAAGTCATCGCTAAGTGTCCAGTGGCCACTTTTAAAAGGGGGGGTACTGTCACACGCCGCTCCCATAATCAGGTCCCGGCTCTGTGACTTTCCCTTTAAGAACCATGATTCTGCTTGCTTCTCCTTCAGACCTTACTTTCACAGGTGTTCCCAGCTACTGTGATCTGGACCACTCCCTAAACCTTATTGGTCCTGGAGCACTATATTAACCTCCCAAGGTTATGAGCTTATTGCCTGATCTTCGTGTTACTCAGTCTACCTTGGTCTAGGCTGAATCTCCTACTGCTGTTACCTGTGTGCTGGACTTCTACATCTACAACCACCATACCTGGTACTTGTAGTTCCACACTTCTTACTGAATCTCCTATGGCTGTTATCTGTGTACTGGACTTCTACATTTGCACACTGAACTGTCTCGTGAGTTGCCCATTACATCTGCACTCATATTGATTACCTCTCTGCTCGGCTGCCTGTATTCTTTACCGAACTACAATCAAGTTACCTTGTCATCTGTGGTTCTATGTTTGGCATGGTTATTATTATCACTCTGCTGATTATTAGTTGCTGGACTGTTCTTAAGAATATATTGCCAAGCTAGTAGCCAGTTCCGTTATTCAAGTTGTGTGCGTTCAATCTTCATGCCGTTGCTATTGGTTACTAACTGAACTTCTTTCGTGATTTCATTGTATTTTGTGAACTGCCGTGTACTCAGCTTGCTGAGTTGTACATATCTTATACTGTTGCTGTTATACCATCTATCAGTATACTATATTGCAATGCTACTAACATCTTCTGTGTTTTGTTCAACCTCCACCATCCACTGCTAATAACATCTAAGTAGTGGCAAAAGGGATCCATAAAATATCCATAGCCGTGACACAGGGACTCCGGACAGACGGAGAGGTCTGTGCGGGCCCCCTAGTCTGTTTGGGCCCCTCACAGCAGTACTGGCCGTACCCCCCTGAAGGTGGCCCTGAGTACGACTTACAGAGAAGGTAATAAAGGCTCATCTACAGTCGTACAAGATGGCAGATCTTCAGCGCCAACGCCCCATTGTGTCGTTCTCCATACCTCGGCGTATATGCGCCCAATTTCACGGAAGTTTTCATGGCCAAAACGTTGCTGTTTGTGAGCATGTAAAATAAGTGGAAAGAATCCTTGGGACTCAGTGTGCCATAACAATTACGTATTAGATGCACAAATGAAGAAGGACTATTTCCAGTTTTAGAGGTGGGCATACAACACATCTCTCCGCAAAAGGACCTGGTGTAGACAAGGCATCGTCCTTTAAAGGGACACATTTTAAACTTGCAGTTCTTTGCAGCAGCTCTAGACAATCGTTGACTGATAACCTTCAAACACAAAGTGCTACATACTCTGGCCCCAATGTTCCTCCATTCTCATGATTAATTTAAGACATAGATTATACTCAATTAGCTATGAGGTTCCGTAGTAGCATTGCTTGTTATGTTTCCGTGTGATGTTTAGGTAACTACCGTCACTCATTTTAGCTTGCTCCTCATAGAGGCATGAGCAATGTTATCATTACTGTAATTTTGTCTAAACATAACCTCTATTGAATCGCCCCTTATAGGAGGAGAAAATAAGATCAAAAATTATAAAGCGGTAACATGGAGTTTGAAGTTTAAACTAGGGATGTGCACCGGCCACTTTTGGTGTCTCGTGTTTTGTGTTTTGGATTCGGATTTCCTTGAGGTTTTGGGTTTGGATTTGTTTCGCAAAACACCTGACGAAAGGTTTTGGTTCGGATTTAAAGGTTTTGGATTCGGATTTATTTTGAAAAAAACATAAAAAGTGTTAAAATCAAGTTTTTTTGGTTTATTTTCACTCCTATGCTATTATTAACCTCAATAACATTCAATAACAATCATTTCCACTAATTCCCAGTCTATTCTGAACACCTCACACCTCACAATATTGTTTTTAGTCCAAAACAGGCTCTACTGAAGCAAGATGTCATCCTCATCCTCAACCTCTGATTCCTCTCCCCCTACAGTGTGTACTTCCTCCTCCTCACACATTATCAATTCGTCCCCGCTGGACTCCACAACCACAGGTCCCTCTGTACTATCTGGAGGGCAGTGCTGTAACTTGATTGAGGAATTGATAATTCATTTTTATGAACATCATTTTTTCAACGTTCTGAGGAAGCAACCTCCTTCGCCGCTCACTGACCAGATTCCCCACTGCACTAAAAACTCTTTCCGAGTACACACTGGAGGGGGGACAACTCAGGTAAAATAGAGCCAGTTTGTACAGGGGCTTCCAAACTGCCTTTTTTTCCTGCCAGTAACAATATGGACTGTCTGACATGTCTATTTGGATGGTGTCAGCAAAATAATCCTCCACCATTTTTTCAATTGTGACAGCATCCAATGCAGCAACAGTAGACATGTCTGCAATGATTGGCAAGTCCTTCAGTCCGGACCAGATGTTATCAGCATCCCCGCCAGCGGGTCTTTTAGGAAAACTGAGCTTTTTCCTCGCAGCTTTATTCTCCAAATTTTTGTTTTCCATTATATGTAGCACAAGAGAGCGTACCCCTAAGCCACACACACTCGGCAAAGCCTTTAAAAATTATATGCGGCACAGGAGAGTACCACTGGACTTATACTGCAGAATCAGTGAACTTTGTAATATTGCAGTACCAATGGACTTATACTGCAGGATTGTTTTTGGATATTTTTTTTTAATTTCTTTTTTTCATAATTTTTATTTTTTTATTTTTTTTATAACTTTTTTTAAAATTTTTTATAACTTGGGAATAATGGGGAAATAACAATGCCCTTAGAAGGACAGAGCACGGGACACAGCACCACTGGACTGAACAGGACACAGCACAGGACCCAGCAGCACCACTGAACTCAGAAGGACAGAGCACAGGACACAGCACCACTGGACTGAGCACAGCACAGCACAGGATATAGCAGGGCAGAGGACCACCTAACACAACCTCCCTCTACCCTGATCAATGCCTGAGTGAAGATGGCGGCGGCCAGCGGGGAATTTATAGAATCCGAGTATCGCGAGATCCGACAACGGGATTATGACTCGGAGCCTCGCTTTCAGTTTTGCAATTGGCGGGAATACCCGGATCTGTCTCGGATCCGGCTCGGATCGGCAAGGTTCGGGTGGGCTCGGATTTCAGATATCCCGCTCATCCCTAGTTTAAACTCTTTCAAACGCCCACTTTACCAGGGGTATCCGCAAAACCCAAAATGTAGGTGTATGATCTTTTTTTTATAAGGGCAGTGACAATAACTGGAGAAGCAGATGCCCTGTATGAACAATTCTGCATATTTTGAACAAAAATGAAATAATAATTAAAGACAAAAGTCCTATTTATAAAGATCCATCTATTGATTGTATCATCTGTGTCCTGTTTCACTTCCTCCCCAGACGCTGCATTGCGGAATTGTCCAGATTCCTTGTAAATAATTATAATAGTAATTTTCCAAGCTCGATGGACTTGTCCCACACATGTATATTACACCGTGCAATCATTTCTGCCCGCCGGCTTCTCATTTCGTTAAAAGTATTGATCTCTCCTGTAATTGGCTCAGGAGTGCATCTGGTGAGTTCGGGAATTCCCAGCTCCAGAGCCCAGCAGCTAATTGTCTGCAGCGTCGCTGAACACGGCTGAAACAAGCAGGAGGCGATTTTCTTCCACCGTAGCTGAATTGGAAATTACAGTACTTTAAGGAGACTACATCCAAACCTCAGAGTTGTTAAACAATGGGTCTGGACAATTCCAGAGGCAAGACGCCTGCTCTGCAGTATCCCGCTATATGACATAATTTGAGAAAATTTGGTTTCCATGGTGCATAAGTTTGCGTAGTAAATTTTGCAGAGGTGCAGAAGTTTGCACAAGCATAGGGAAGGCATTTGGTGGAGTAACGAGATCGCACTGATATACAGAAGTATTGAGTTGTTTTGCAGAGCATTGCAGAAACAAGATTAAGGGGCACATTTATCATTCAACGTTGAAATAGAGAAATGGTTATCAATCCTTATCGGACGGATAAGTATTGATTCATTTCTCAAATTTATCAAAACCGGAGTACTGAAACAGCAGTCCCGATAATCTGCTGTTTCTGTGGAAAAAAAAAATCATACTTACCTGCCTCTTCGGAAGCGCTGTCTTCGGGTCTTCTCCTTACTCTTCAATTGCGCATGTCCAGTTCCAAGAACTGGACATGCGCACACAGATCCCCTCTCTGTCTCTGCAACGATAGTTGCAGAGAGAGAGCTGTGAGTGACAGGGAGGGATCATGTGATCCCTCCACACATGCGCTGTCCAGCTCTGCTCTCCGGAGCAGAGCTGACAGCATTAGATTTCCTCATGTACGCCAGCTGCAGCTGGTACATTAACATGACAAGTTCCCGAAAAAAATGTTTTTTCGGGACTTGTTAGATTGCGGCCAGGAGCAGTCACCATTCTGTTGAATGGTGACTGCTCCCAAAAACGAAGAGGAGTGCAAAGCAGCAGATATCCATGATATCTGCTGCGATGCCCCCTTAATAAATTTGCGGAGGACACTGTGGGACCTTAATGACCCGTTAAAAGCACTATCGTGCTTTATTAAATATGCCCCTTAATTTGGCACAGCGAGATTATTGTAGAATGATAAACAGGTGAAGAAAGAATATTTTCAGGTGAATTTTTTTTGCCCCTACACAAAAGGACTTGAAATCTTTACCAAATGAGAGGGGAGGAATGTTAAATCCCCATAAAAAATGGTCCATGTGCTCACTGTGAATGACCATCGCTAACTGATCAAAGCTGGAACTCCCAGAGACTTCTCACTGCCGGCCAATCGGAAGCAGCCAGCCTAGGAAAATGTCTCTAATTGGCTGGCGGTGAAGTAGAGTTCCGACACCTAATTCTAGTCACATTAGTGAGAGGGGGGATCATTTTTTTAGTGGGTTTTTTTCATGGGGTTTGTCATTTGAACTGTGACACATCAAGAAGAAGAAAAGTAGATTTTTATTATATATATTTATATATAAAGTAGTGAATGATGGCATTTGTTTATTCGCAAATGTGTAATGGGTGAAGGGCCATTATATGGACCAATGGGGTGTCAGTACCACTATAAGGGTCCCAATCTTGTTAATTGCCCCAGCACCAACATCCCAGCGGGGTTAGGGGCTCTGGGAATGGGGGGGGCAACTTTATTTTGATACACCCACTCAATAGAGGCACCAGCAGCGGTCTGATCTACAATATAGCTGGTGCTATAGGGGGTTTTATGGACTCCCTGTTATAGAGCAAACCAACCAAGTCTGTCTTCCGGGGAGAGGGGTGACCCGCCAATGCTGTTTTGTGGGGGTGGAGTGACCAGCAAAGGCTTTCGTGTTGGGGAGGAGTGACCCGCCACGGCTGTCTTGTGGGGGAGGGGTGCCCCGCCAAGGCTGTCTTGTGGGGGAGGGGAGACCCGCCAAGGCTGTCTTGTGGGGGAGGGGAGACCCGCCAAGGCTGTCTTGTGGGGGAGGGGAGACCCGCCAAGGCTGTCTTGTGGGGGAGGGGTGACCCGCCACGGCTGTCTTGGGGGGGAGGGGAGACCCGCCAAGGCTGTCCTGTGGGGGAGGGGAGACCCGCCAAGGCTGTCTTGTGGGGGAGGGGAGACCCGCCAAGGCTGTCTTGTGGGGGAGGGGAGACCCGCCAAGGCTGTCTTGTGGGGGAGGGGAGACCCGCCAAGGCTGTCTTGTGGGGGAGGGGAGACCCGCCAAGGCTGTCTTGTGGGGGAGGGGAGACCCGCCAAGGCTATCTTGTGGGGGAGGGGTGACCGGACAATGCTGTCTTGTGGGGGAGGGGTGACCCGCCAATGCTGTTTTGTGGGGGGGAGGGATGACCCGCCAATGCTGTCTTGTGGGGGAGGGGTGCCCCGCCAAGGCTGTCTTGTGGGGGAGGGGAGACCCGCCAAGGCTGTCTTGTGGGGGAGGGGAGACCCGCCAAGGCTATCTTGTGGGGGAGGGGTGACCGGACAATGCTGTCTTGTGGGGGAGGGGTGACCCGCCAATGCTGTTTTGTGGGGGGGAGGGATGACCCGCCAATGTTGTCTTGTGGGGGAGGGGTGCCCCGCCAAGGCTGTCTTGTGGGGGAGGGGAGACCCGCCAAGGCTGTCTTGTGGGGGAGGGGAGACCCGCCAAGGCTATCTTGTGGGGGAGGGGTGACCGGACAATGCTGTCTTGTGGGGGAGGGGTGACCCGCAAATGCTGTTTTGTGGGGGGGAGGGATGACCCGCCAATGCTGTCTTGTGGGGGGGAGGAGTGACCCGTCAATGCTGTCTTGTGGGGGAGGGGTGACCCGCCAATGCTGTCTTGTGGGGAGGGGTGACCCGCCAATGCTGTCTTGTGGGGGGGAAGGGTGACCCGCCAATACTGTCTTGTGGGGGAGGGGTGACCCACCAAGACTGTATTGTGTGGGGGATGGGTGACCTGTCAATGCTATCATTTGGGGGGAAGGGGTGGACTAACCAAATGTAAAGACACGCTGCCTTTTTCCTAAGTATTTATTTTTTACACTATACAGGACCGTACATAAGCGTGTACCTGCAAATGTGATACGTTTCTAGGCGCACTCTTACAAAATGTCCGTGAGACTCTTCTCCCGCATCCTGCAGGAAGGGGGCCGCGATGACTCTATTCGCATCATTTCGGACCACCCCCAGAGATGAAATGATGCTCCTTTTAGAAGCCAAAATGATGCACTTTGCGACACACCGCCCCCTTCACCTGCAATTTATGTTCCCTCTGGGAGATCCGGACGTATAAGGTAGGCATGTAAGGGCTCGGGGCAGCACTGAAGGAGCAGGATGTGCAGACCACCAAGGGGCTGGGTGCAAAAACAAGGTGCGGTTATTTTTTGCTATGCACTTTGGAAATTAGCTGCAGTAGTTTCAATATTTTCAGAATATGTCCTTAGAACAAAAATGATAGATGTCAACACACTTTAAAATTAACTTACTAAGGTGGGATAGAAAGAGAGGCACACGCCAAAATATTCCCCCATTACAGGCAGTGGTCAAAGTGGAGATTTAGAAGCGGCGGTATGGTAAGTGTAAGTGATTGGCCTGGGACAGCCTAGCACGCAAAGCTTTAGGGTTTAAATTAATACAGTCCTAATTTTAAATGTTTTTATAACACTGTTTAATAAAAACCAAAGACATAGTAAGTGATAGCACTTTGTGGGCTTGATTCATTAAGGAACGTGAATGCTGTGGCATATAATGACATATAAAACAGTTGTCATTCCATAGTAACATTCCACATTATGACATTTCGTCAGTGGGGGACAGGTGTGGGGTAGCGCGTATGCCAAGGATGTAGAGTGTGGGATTAGGGGATCTGGGAGAAATAAGAAAAAAATTAGAAAAATGCAACTTTTTACTGATATTTCTGCATTGACATGACATAAAACTGCTGTCATTTCATAGTAATCGTTTGTCATTCCACATGTAAAACATGACACAGTATCTTAGCAATAATGTGTTGAAGATATAATTCAGAAATAAAAGATTTTTTTAAATACACTTAAAATTTCAATTTGCTATCATAGTAGTCAATTGCAATTCATTTTAGCATGTCCCCGTACGTACGTACGTATATATATATATATATATATATAGATATAATTATATATATACACATAAGACACTCAGATAGAACAGAGACTGAGGATAACATTCAGGCTACAGAAATCTGGCTCCATCAGTACCTGTCTGTGTTCTCCAGGTTTGTTCTTTCTGCTTAGGGGAAGTTTGTCAATAAAGTTTGGTCAGACCATCAGGTGAATTACTTTCTATTTTACAATGTGTCTCTATTACCGGCTAAAGGTTTACGAGTGGCAGACATTTTTCTGTAGCCCAAAATTTAGTGAAGCCTATGTAAAATAGCTCAGCCACTATGGCTTTTGTATTGGAGACAAATTTGATATTGACAATCAATTACCAAGTGCTGGCTTGGCAGCAAAAATTAAAAATGTGATATAGCAAATACATATATCTGATATGTGGTTTGCTTATGGCTCCACAGAAGTGAATACTTGGCATATGGGCTTTAGTAAAAAAAGGATTTAATATTTTATATTACTGCAAAAATGGATCTAATAAGCAGAGGTATCTCTGTTGTGCCACAACCTGGAAACACTTAAAATGTACAATATGTAGACAATACACAATATTGGGCCTGATTCATTAAGGATCTTAAATTAAGAAATTTCTTATTTAAGTCTCCTGGACAAAACCATGTTACAATGTAAGGGGTGCAAATTAGTTTTCTGTTTTGCACGTAAGTTAAATAAATACTGACTGTTTTTTCATGTAGCACACAAACACTTGATAGCTTATTTGTACACTGAAATTTAAAGTTGATATTTGTGTGCTACATGAAAAAACAGTCAGTATTTAACTTATGTGCAAAACAGAAAACTAATTTGCACCCCTTGCATTGTAACATGGTTTTGTCCAGGAGACTGAAATAAGATACCGCTTCATTTAAGATCCTTAATGAATCAGGCCCATAGTCATTAATGCTAAAACATTAAAAAAAAAAAAAAAAAAAAAAAAAAAATTCTTGCATGAAATACATTTCTTAGGATGTTATGAATGTCTACTGTACATAAAATGAATTTTTACAGTTGCTTCTGATTGCAAACACATGTTGTGTTACGACAGAAAATCACCTAAAGCTTGAATCGGACGTTGTGTGCGCTGGAGCTTGGCACACCCTTACTGTACATTGACTACGCACATACGCCCAGTCACCTCCCCATTCCCACCCATGAAATTTGAGTCCTTTGCGCTCAAAGATGGATTGGGTGCTGCTGCGTTCTCTGGCGTATGTTTTCTTTGCATGCACAGAACGATTTTACGCAGTATACGGCATTTATGTTCGTCGAGGAATCAGACCCATTATCCTGTCTGACCTTTCATACAGACATGTGTTGTACTTCATCTTTGGCTTGTCATCCCGGCTTTTCTATGTTTTTGCTGCTCTGACCTGTAAGTTGACTGTTTCCTCCGTATAGTCAGTTCCTGCTTAGTGAGGCTGCTTCAGGGACCATTATCTTTGAGTTTCCCACAATGAAGCTCATCACTCCCATGCAGGGCGCATGGTAATTACACTCTCAGATCTAACCGTGGCCGATCACTAGCAGCACATTCGGATATCATCCAAGAAAATCCCAGTATATGCAGAGTGCTACGTACTGAACTGAGGTTTCCACTCACTTTGCCCACTAGCCATGAAGAGACATCAGTGGCTATGAAGAGACATCAGTGGCTATGAAGAGACATCAGTGGCTATGAAGAGACATCAGTGGCCATGAAGAGACATCAGTGGCTATGAAGAGACATCAGTGGCCATGAAGAGACAGCAGTGGCTATGAAGAGACATCAGTGGCTATGAAGAGACATCAGTGGCTATGAAGAGACATCAGTGGCTATGAAGAGACAGCAGTGGCTATGAAGAGACTGCAGTGGCCATGAAGAGACATCAGTGGTTATGAAGAGACATCAGTGGCTATGAAGAGACATCAGTGGCTATGAAGAGAAAGCAGTGGCTATAAAGAGACATCAGTGGCTATGAAGAGACTGCAGTGGCTATGAAGAGACATCAGTGGCTATGAAGAGACATCAGTGGCTATGAAGAGGCAGCAGTGGCTATGAAGAGACATCAGTGGCTATGAAGAGACATCAGTGGCTATGAAGAGACAGCATTGGCTATGAAGAGACATCAGTGGCTATGAAGAGACAGCAGTGGCTTTGAAGAGACAGCAGTGGCTATGAAGAGACATCAGTGGCTATGAAGAGACAGCAGTGGCTATGAAGAGACATCATTGGCTATGAAGAGACAGCAGTGGCCATGAAGAGACATCAGTGGCCATGAAGAGACATCAGTGGCTATGAAGAGACATCAGTGGCTTTGAAGAGACATCAGTGGCTATGAAGAGACATCAGTGACTATGAAGAGACAGCAGTGGCTATGAAGAGACAGCAGTGGCTATGAAGAGACATCATTGGCTATGAAGAGACAGCAGTGGCCATGAAGAGACATCAGTGGCCATGAAGAGACATCAGTGGCCATGAAGAGACATCAGTGGCTATGAAGAGACATCAGTGGCTTTGAAGAGATATCAGTGGCTATGAAGAGACATCAGTGGCTATGAAGAGACATCAGTGGCTATGAAGAGACATCAGTGGCTATGAAGAGACAGCAGTGGCTATGAAGAGACATCAGTGACTATGAAGAGACAGCAGTGGCTATGAAGAGACAGCAGTGGCTATGAAGAGAAAGCAGTGGCTATAAAGAGACATCAGTGCCTATGAAGAGACTGCAGTGGCTATGAAGAGACATCAGTGGCTATGAAGAGACAGCAGTGGCTATGAAGAGACAGCAGTGGCTATGAAGAGACATCAGTGGCTATGAAGAGAAGTCAGTGAAAGTGAGATTGTTGGGCTGTTTGGCTGGAAATAAATAATGAAAGCTGCTTGACTTGCTGATATATTATGAAGAAAGGTGGTTGGGTGATGTTCATTTCATTGAAAATGTGATTGAAATACATCATACCTAGGGTTAACTGTGGATGAAAGTGTCCTAAAACTGTGATGTTCATCCATCGGTTATATATGCCAGGTGTTATGGCCCACGACCACCTAGATGACCTCTTAGAACAGAATAGGGTAGAGATCTTCATTACTAGCAGCCACCTTTCCCGTAGAGCTTTATGTGCTCACAGGTACTCGGATGCCCCCAGGTCTTAGGCTCAGAGTAGTAAAAGCTCATCTTCGGGGCTCTGCCTCTTCATTGGTGGGGGGAGCAGGGTAGTAAAAAAAATAAAAATAGATATACTCACCTGATTGCGGGAACGGCGTCCCTCCACCTCCTTCCTCTCTGCTCTGTTTACACTGAATGTCAGGCATGACGTCAAGAGATGAGGTACAGTATGAGGAAAAAGGGGGGGAGAGAGGCACAGTATGAGGAAAAAGGGGGGAGAGAGGCACAGTATAAAAAAGGGGTGAGAGAGGCACAGTATGAGAAAAAAGGGGTGAGAGAGGCACAGTATGAGAAAAAAGGGGGGAGAGAGAGGCACAGTATGAGAAAAAAGGGTGAGAGGCAAAGCATAAGAAAAAAGGGGAGAGAGAGGCACAGTATGAGGAAAAAATGGGAGAGAGAGGCACAGTATGAGAGAAAAGGGGGGAGAGAGGCACAGTATGAGGAAAAGGGGGAGAGAGGCACAGTATGAGGAAAATGGGGAGAGAGGCACAGTAAGGGAAAAAAGGGGGGAGGCACAGTATGAGAAAAAACGGGGGGAGAGAGGCACATTAGGAGAAAAAAGGGGGGAGAGAGGCACAGTATGAGAAAAAAGGGGGGAGAGAGGCACAGTATGAGAAAAAAGGGGTGAGAGAGGCACAGTATGAGAAAAAAGGGGTGAGAGGCACAGTATGAGAAAAAAGGGGGGAGTGAGGCACAGTATGAGAAAAAAGGGTGAGAGGCAAAGCATAAGAAAAAAGGGGGGAGAGAGGCACAGTATGAGAAAAAATGGGAGAGAGAGGCACAGTATGAGGAAAAATGGGTGAGAGGCACAGCATGAGAAAAATGGGGGGAGAGAGGCACAGCATGAGAAAAATGGGGGGAGAGAGGCGCAGTATGAGGAAAAGGGGGAGAGAGGCACAGTAAGGAAAAAGAGGGGGAGAGACACACAGTATGAGGGTAAAGGGGGGAGATAAGCACAGTAAGGAAAAGAGGGGGAGAGAGGCACAGTAAGGGAAAAAGGGGGGGAGAGGCACAGTATGCGAAAAAAGGGGGGAGTGAGGCACAGCATGAGAAAAAAGGGGAGAGAGAGGCACAGTATGAGAAAAATGGGTGAGAGGCACAGCATGAGAAAAATGGGGGGAGAGAGGCACAGTATGAGGAAAATGGGAGAGAGAGGCACAGCATGAGAAAAAAGGGGAGAGAGAGGCACAGTATGAGAAAAATGGGTGAGAGGCACAGCATGAGAAAAATGGGGGGAGAGAGACACAGTATGAGGGTAAAGGGGGGAGAGAGGCACAGTAAGGAAAAGGGGGGGAGAGAGGCACAGTAAGGAAAAAGGGGGGGAGAGGCACAGTATGAGAAAAAAGGGGGGAGAGAGGACCAGCATGAGAAAAAAGGGTGAGAGGCACAGTATGAGAAAAAATGGGAGGCACAGTATGAGAAAAAAGGGGGAGAGAGGCACAGTATGAGGAAAAAGGGTGAGAGGCACAGTATGAGAAAAAAGGGGGGAGAGAGGCACAGTATGAGAGAAAAGGGGGGAGAGAGGCACAGTATGAGAGAAAAGGGGGGGAGAGAGGCACAGTAAGGAAAAAGGGGGGAGGCACAGTATGAGAAAAAGGGGGGAGAGAGGCACAGTATGAGAAAAAAGGGGGGGAGAGGCACAGTATGAGAAAAAAGGGGGGGAGAGAGGCACAGTATTAGAAAAAAGGGGTGAGAGAGGCACAGTATGAGAAAAAAGGGGGGAGAGAGGCAGAGTAAGGAAAAAGGGGGGAGGCACAGTATGAGAAAAAGGGGGGAGAGAGGCACAGTATGAGAAAAAAGGGGGGGGAGAGGCACAGTATGAGAAAAAAGGGGAAAGAGGTACAGTATGAGGAATAAGGAGGGGGAAGAGGTACAATAGTGGGGACTATTAATTTAAGATGGGGTGATTTGGGCGCTACTGAATGTGGGGGTGAGTTTGGGGAGAATGAGGTCTCTTTATTAAATGTGCCTATGAATTATTTAATGGCAGTGTGATGGTTGCAGGAAATAGGTATATTTCTGAAATGTAAATATTATTAATTTATTGCTGGGGCTGTTTGTAGGGAGGGGAAGTAGGTTTATTTATTAAATGTGAATACTAATATTTTAATGTTGGGGCTGGAGGAAGGCCTAATTATTAATCATGGGTGGTATTGATTTAACGCCGGGGCTGGCTGCAATTTTCTAAATGTACCCATTTTTTTTTTCCAAATAGGGCCCCCAACATTCCAGGATCCAGACAAGCCGCAACTAAAGAAACCTGCAGCACAGGTGGTGAAAGTGAGAAGAACAGGTAGGAGATAGCAGCAGAGTCTGTGAAATGTTGTGATTCTAGTGGGACAATCCTTATTTTTGGAGACCGTTCAATGCAGGTTTTTTGTCTGTAGGAGGGTGGCCTGGCCACGCCCAATGATGCATAGTCACGCCCCCACTTCCTCGTTTCTCCTTCGCATCTCCCGACAGTGACGTAGGAAAGGTAGGCGAAAGTCATATACAACTACCAGTTATCCCCATTGCAAATCTGAAGCCACGTCTTTTTATATGTAATTAAAATCGAATGGATACAATGTTTAATGCATGTGAAATGAAACATGCAGAATGATATAGATTTATTTATACAGTTATTTGAATACTGTTATTATGTTCTTTATGCGATCATATCTCATCTGGCTGGCGCACACCTCAGGGGTGCTGTATATATCAGCGTCCAATTAATAATTCATGTAACAAGATGACACGCACGGTCCCTCTGATTCCCTCCTTCCAGAGGAATGTTGCAGGCAGGAGAGAGCGCGTCGTCCTGCTGTGACTAATGGGGAGAAGATGACAGTCCGTATGGTCCCGTTTAGAATCATATAGAGCTCACATATCTGGATCGTGGCTGCTATACCATAAGCGTGGTTTTTATACGGCTTTATTATCAGTAAAGCGCAGACTGCAAATGCAGATCAAAGCCAGATACAGTATTGGAGCAACTATATACACATTTAATGCAGTATAAAAGTGCACTAATCTAGACGGAGCTTACAGAGGGTGTCCGTTTTGCAGCATGTATTGAGGGTAGGGGAAAAGTATTTTAAAACTTCCAGGGCCTGGGTAATCTTCGTATGTAATCGCTATGCATCCTGCATTTAAAAAATGGGGTAAATGTATCAAGCTGCGAGTTTCTGGCGGGTTTGAAAAAGTGGAGATGTTGCCTATAGCAACCAATCAGATACTATTTAGTACATTAGATCTATATAGTCCAAAACGATAGCTAGAATCTGATTGGTTGCTATAAGCAACATCTTCCCTTTTTTAAAACCCCCCGGAAACTCGCAGTTTGATAAATTTAACCCATTGTATGTACTGTACGCATTAAGAACATCCAGATTTATGTATTTACTGTAAAAAAATAAGAAAATATTCTATGTGTGTTTTTATAGTCTATTGTCCTTACATACATATGTTCTGTGCTATCTAGTGGTCCAGCCACCTCAAGCATACAGTACACCAGGCTGGGAGGGGGAGTTTCCAGGCACTTACAACCCCCCTTGGTTTGCCTATGACACGGTCTACGTTCGTTCGCCCCTTCTCTTCCCTGATCCTCCCATCAAGTCATAGGCAGTCGTCTCACTGGCATTCAGACATGAACGTGTAAGGTCCGTTTCTGAGCACGCGCAGAGTTATTTCATGCAAGATACAGCACGCAACGGGACTTATGTCCGAAGATGAACCAGGCTCTTTATCCATTACATGGAGGCTCAATTAATTTCTATTAAACACTTGTGCTGACAGCAAAGTCATCTCAAGTTGAGTCCAGTATTAGTATTTGTACCAGACGTAAGTCTGTCTTAACACCTAACAGTAGTATAGGAACATGGCTTGTCAGTGTTAGTAGTAGATGCTAATGTCATTACCCTATTCGTACACAATATAATAATAGAATGCAGTGTCAGACACATGAGAGAGAAGAGTGTGTTCTTAATACATGTGAAAGATGCATATAAAATGTAATTCGATGCACATACAAATAAATAAATATACAAATAGAAAGTAAATTTAAACATCTGTTGTTTTCCCCTTTAAAAATCAAAATGGGAATCCTCTATTCTGCAGCAGTCCAAATGGAAATGACAGTTAAGTAATGAGATTAAATGGTCATGACTTCATATAATCAATGAAGTACAAACAGCTGGAGGAGTCAATATGCAATTAGCCAATCAGAAGTGGCTAAACTGTGCTGCTGATAGTCACCATCTTCATTATGGATCAGCCCTCTAGCCCCCACAAGAGATACACCTCCTATGAGGCATATCTGTGGATGTATCTGTGAGAATACAAGGGTAATAGTACTTTGACGTGGGGTAAATAAATCAGATAGGCAAATAGGGGGTAAAATAATCAGTAACCCAGCACTGCACAATACACACTTATATTCTCACCAGCGTCTGTGCCTCAAGCTCTGTGATATCCTTATTGCAATTGTGTTCAGTACTTGGCCAAGCTGCTGAACCACGCTATTCGATCCTCTACCCAAATGGGATGGACAAGGTCCGATGTCATCCTGCTTTAGGTGGGTTCACAAAGTGACCACGTCCGCAGAGGCTGCAGAACACATATGCGGCCAAACTTGCGCCACCCTGCGACCTGGACCGAACCCTCACCCTGCATCAGCTTCACTTTTGTTCTAAAAAGCAAATCTCCTTTGTTCTCATTTCACTACATCTGCTCTTCCTTCCCCTTAGTTGGTTCACTCACAGCAGCCCCCACCTTCGGAATGTGCTAAAAATATAACATTTGTCCCGCTGTTTAAGACGTGGACTAATTAACATGGGATTTCTCTGTGTGTCGATTCTCTCTTGCAAAACTGCCAATACTTCTATGCAATTCTTGCATTATAATATGCTAATACTCAAGATAATATTATATTTATGACCCCACCTGTCACCATTGAAGAATTTATACAATAGACATAAAATACACACAACACAACAAAATACAGGCAATTTCAAACACAGTTTAGGACGAGAAGGGGTGTACAACAAGACTTCTAGTTTCAGTGTCCTGACACTCCCATCTCATCACAGTGTCCATATATATTTGTGTCACAATTACCAAAACACATCCTTACTGTGCTTAGCCTGAGATTGTCCTCCAATCAGATTACTGCCGTCTCCAGTAGATGTCAGATTCACTCCAGTAGGATCTGATCTTGATAAAATGACATTTTGTTTTGTGGGATTGAAGAAAACAGATAATCTACAAATCTAGAGAGAAATTGACAATAGACAAAGAGACGCTATGTATGTCATGTACAAAATTCCACAGAATAATAGATATACGGAAGACACCTGTGCACTCACCTGTGTGTTCACATGCAGCAAGATGTCATATATGGCATGGGTTACTGCCACTTACACATCATATTGCATAGCGGCTCCTGTATAACAAGCCATAACTCAGATGTAACTGGCTCTATCATCCCAGGTCTTCAACAATGTCACCATTGTGTTTTGCTCTTGCAATACTCTTGATGCTTGTTTGACTTTGTACAACCTCTAAGTCTTCAAGTTTGTCGGATTATATTCATTTGCCTGTGATACTAATGATACTGACCGGAGAGAATCACAGCCTCCAAATAAGCCATTCCTCTGAGAGATGTCATCCTGGGAATCTCGGATTGTGTGTTAGTACATACCAGCTAAGTGGAACAATGTGGATTGGCGAGGAATGTAGCACAAGACAGTATTATGGCTGTGAAGCAGGAAAATGAGAAATATACATTAAATAAAATATCCTGGCTTTATGTGTATACAGTATGTAGAGTTGTATATGTCATTCTCGTAAGAGACCGCTGTGCAATGGAACAGGTAGGTATTGATAGATCATGGTATATGAAAGCCTAAATCAACCTAATATAGTTATATTACCAATAGAGATGGTTACTGACCCCCGTGTTTTGGTTTTGGATTCGGTTTTGGATCTGGATTACCGTCGTGTTTTGGTTTTGGTTTTGGTTTTGCAAAACTGCCATTGCGTGTTTTGGTTTTGGTTTTGGTTTTGTTTGGTTTTGTTTTGCTATTTTTTTGGAAAATCCATGTTTTTGGGCCTAAATTAACCCAATTTAGTGCTCCAACTGTTTTAGAGACAAGTAAACTAATTGTTGAGGTAATAAATCATCCAAAAAAACAGTTTAATTCTTCGTTGGTAGGCCTATTCTACACACAAAACAGATTGTCTTCCTCTCCATCTATGCATATTGGCAATGCAGCCATCGTCTTTGAATGTATATTACACCCTACACTTATAGTTACATTTGTAAAGAAATGGAAAAAGCCAGTTTGGTTTCTGTCTCTCTAGGCCCCCCTCCACTTGTATAAAATACCAAAAAATTCAGCCATTATAGACTGTACAATATTAATTGACATGGAGAAAGCCAGTTTGGTTTCTGTCTCTCTAGGCCCCCCTCCACTTGTATAAAATACTAATAAATTCAGCCATTATAGACTGTACAATATAAATTGAAATGGACAAAGGCAGTTTGGTATCTGTCTGCATCAGATCCTCTCTCCACTAGGAGTAAAATAGAAAACTATTCAGCCGTTATATAATCTAGAATATAAATAGAAATTGAGAAAGGCAATTTGGTATCTGTCTGCATCATAATCATCAACATCATCATTAGCGCCCTCGTCGCCTACACAAATCTCCCCCTCATCCTCTTCTAATTCCAAAGTGGCATCCTCAATTTGGGTATCACCGGCTACACTCGGGCTATTAAGGCACACATCAGCAGAATCCTCACGATTAGACATCCCACTGTTGGATGGACTCTCCACAGGGATTGTTGTCATTTGTGAATCAGAGCAAATATTCTCCTGTAATGCCTCACTGTTATCTTGCAGCTCGGCTTTGACGCGTAACAGTAGTTGTGCACCAATTGTAGGCTGGGTAACTTTTTGGGATCTGCCACTAATAGCCAAAGGTGAATGCCTCATTCTCTCTTTGCCACTGCGTGTGTAGAATGGCATGCTTGCAATTTTTTTTTATCGTCACTTAACTTTTGCTCAGTTACACTTCTTTTTCGCTTCAATACAGTAAATTTTTTTTTGGTTTTTGTTTTTTGCACTAATTTGAAAACACTCTGTTGTTTGACATCGCCTTGGCCAGATGACGTACTGGGAACACTAACATCAGGACTGGTGACAGAACCTGGTTGCTCATTCAGATCATATGTGGACTGCTTTGAATCCATTCTGAGCGCAAACCACTGGGGAGTGCTAAAAATTATTTAGTAGATACTGCTGACAGATATGACTTTTGACAGCCAGAAATATTAATGCACAATTAGGGAGGACACCCCAAAAGCACTGAGGAGTGCTAAAAATTATTTAGTAGATACTGCTGACAGATATGACTTTTGACAGCCAGAAATATTAATGCACAATTAAGGAGGACACCCCAAAAGCACTAAGGAGTGCTAAAAATTATTTAGTAGATACTGCTGACAGTTATGACTTTTGACAGCCAGAAATATTAATGCACAATTAGGGAGGACACCCCAAAAGCACTGAGGAGTGCTAAAAATTATTTAGTAGATACTGCTGACAGATATGACTTTTGACAGCCAGAAATATTAATGCACAATTAGGGAGGACACCCCAAAAGCACTGAGGAGTGCTAAAAATTATTTAGTAGATACTGCTGACAGATATGACTTTTGACAGCCAGAAATATTTATGCACAATTATGGGGGACGCCCCAAAAGCGCTGGGGAGTGCCAAATATGAAGAAAAAATAATAAACCTCTATCCTCCTCTCTGCACTAGCGATTTTGGTTAGAGCAATTGCAAGAACAATATTGTATTCTCTGTCCCTGCTCTAATTAGCCTATGACTACACCCTGCTCTCTCCCTCTGTCAAATGGCGATGGATTGCTGTGGAGGCGTGTATTTATAAAGTTGAAGTATCGCGAGAACCGAGCCCCGAGATCCGACGACGTCACAATGACATTCGGCCTCGATTTGGATTTGGAATGGGCGGGAGAGTACCGAGCTGCTCAGCTCGGTACTCGGATACCCAAAGTTCGGGTGGGTTCGGTTCTCGGAGAACCAGACCCGCCCACCTCTAATTATCAATAACATACCTGCCAGCTGTCCCAAGCCTAGAACGAGGGACTTACCTGTAAGTGGGCTGAGTTTTGATAAAAAGTAGCTGTGTTTGAGTGGATGGGGGGAATATTTGGGTAAATCAGGGGATTTTTGCCTTAATAAATATTGGGAGGTATGAAATAATCATCCTCTAATAGAAATGTTGGGGGTCCACAAATTTCTGGAGCTATGCTCCCCACGCATAAAAAGATTTTGGTTCATACATTTCCTCCACAGGCAAACCAAGGGGGGGGGGGTTTACTAGTGCCTGGAAACCCCCCTCCAAGCCTGGGGCACTGTATAACTGAGGTGGCTGGACCCTGCCCCCGCTTCACACGGCTCTGCTTGAAAAGGGAGAGCTGTGTGCACCTAACAGTAGTGCACGCAGCATTGCCCATGTATATTATGGGGATAGGAAGTGTTGGAGAGCAGCCAAGCACTGTCTAAAATTATAGCCACGCCCCCATGCATGCTGGTCACGCCCACTGATGGCGTGGTGTGGAAACCCCCCTCTACAAAACCTGTGTTTGCCCCTGTCCTCCATAAATAATTAAAATACGATCAGATTAAATTGGACAGAATTTGATCCAGCACATTGGATCACCAGGTTGGTACATGACAGCCCTCACCTGCCAGGTGATCTTACTGGTCAGTAGGGTACCAGGTAGAACCAATTTCTATCGACTTCTGATCAAACTTGGTTATTGTTATCTGATTGGATCTGTGCAATTTGTCTTTCTATATGTGACCTACTTGATTAAACATAGGATGACCCAATCCAATCGGATTATACCAAGTGTTCCCAGCGTTAATCATATTTCTGTCCATGAGGTAACTTCTGCCTGACTGAAAACAACAGGAGTTTGAAAGTAAATTGCGATCGCTGATTGCCGACAGACCTGATTGCAAAGTTGCCACACCCATCCAGTTGGCATTGGCAATTCTACCCAATACCCTGTGTTAACTCATAACAGTGTCGGCTAACCTGTGACGCTCCAGGTGTTTTTGAAACTACAAGTCCCAGCATACCCTTCCAGCAATAAGCTGCTAGATATTGACAAAGCATGCTGGGACTTGTAGTTTCACAAACACCTGGAGTGTCACAGGTTAGCCAACACTGACTTATAACCTTCTCATAGCTCACAGTCAGGGAGACAAGTTCCAGGTATCTGCTGTAGTACTCCCCAGCCACATTGGCCCCCAGCTTAGGACCCCCACACTATGTCCGTGCGCGGAGAGAGGGATCATTTTGAAAACAACCCTATTTTGAAGTTCTCTTTTCATCTCAAACACAAGCAGAAAAACTCTGACACAAGAGAGATAGAATATGTAAATAACACCATATCCTACAGGAAGGTTCTGCAATCAAAACTCTGGGGGGATCGCTCTTTAATAAGGAGCTGCAGGAATACAGACTACGCAGAAATGTTTGCGAGACTGACAGATCAGAGGCAGCGAGAGATAGATCCATACATTAGACAGCAGGAGGTGTCAAAATGCTGCATCTAATTAGTCATTTATTAATGGGCCGCACAATGTTTCTCTTGATTACACGGCCAATTATGCATCTGATGACAATCTGCAGATCATGTCAGATAATCTGTACGTGGAAAGTGTCTAAATATCCAAATACTTTCTCTCCAGCACGACCCGTTTCGTCCGGGGGGCTCTGGTGCAAAACTTTTCTGTCTAGCGTTATGTAACAAGTAGGCGCTATATAAATAAAGATCAATGTTGATTATAATGAGAGAATTTTTCCCTGATTTTCCAACCTATTACCCAATTACTGTAACATTTATACGTTAAATGAGAAGCCCACAGAATTAGTTTTCATTCATATGCTCCAGTTCATAATGAATATGAATATATTATTTACTTTTATGCTGCATTCTGATGGAAAAATAAGCATATTATTAATATTATTTTAGAATATCTCTGTATAATGGGGTTAACTCCCCTTAGACAAGGCCTGATTAACGTTCGAAGAACCCTGCGTTCCACGGCAGTCTAACAAGCGTTAGGCAAAAACTAATTTTCGCCTGATTCGTTAAAAGTAAACCAAAAAAATGAGTAACCTTGCACCTTGGCAAAACCATGTTGCATTGGAGGGGGAGGTAAATTTAAAATGTGGGGACAGATTTATAGCTGGGGTAGGAGCATGTCCTAGATCAAGTTAAGATTAAAACCTAAATACATTGTTCTTTCAAGTTTTCTGTTTACTTGGAAGAATAAATAATCTCTTATATTTTAAAATTAATTTAGGTTTATACATCTCCCTGTCACAGTTTTGCACCCCCCAAGCCTATTCTCTTTGGTGGTCTTGATTTTGGGGTATAAGGTGTTCGAAAAAAGCATTTGTGGGTGTTTTGGGTGAATGTGGATGGTGAAGGGTCTGAGGGGTGTTTTGGGATGCATGCATGATTTGAGAGATCTATTCTAGGGGTATGTGGTCTCTCTGAATCAATGTATTTGGTTAACTTATAACGGTGATGAAGTGTATAGTGTGGCCCTTTTGACCGTGGCACTTGAATCGTATAAGGTTTCCCCGTCATTGCACTAACATGACCCGTTCTCTGACTTCACAGGGGCAGCTACCAATCAGAATGCAGCTGTCCGTGTGATTGACAGGATGGGCTAGAACCAGGGAAATATCACATGAAGGTATGCAGTAGTCTTTTCATTGCTGTAAATTGTGTGTGTGTGTGTGTGTGTGTGAAGGGTGTACATAGAACCAATAATACACATAAAAGAAACAACCAGAATGGAAATAGTTAGCAATGCAATTTAATTTATTAGTTATAAATAAAGTACAAAAAAATTTCCACAAAATGTGAATTGAAGCAAGTACACAATTTCTAACGTCTCATCTGTAATGCACTATTGCTTTCATGTTGATAATAATAATAAATAATCCTCTAGCATTTTTTATGTTTTTTTTTCCTTAATTTTTTTTACTATAAAATAGTCTATATGTAACAAAATGTTGCACCACAGCACATAGGACAGCAGTAGAGATTACAAAACCGAGAATGACCATTTCTCTCACCCGCGTCATTAAACAATTTATTTAGGGATTGGTTTTTTTTTTGTTTCATTTTTTAAAAAATTTTGCATCTTAAAAGCGAATTGGCAACTGCGCACAGAGAGTGGTGAAAGCATATGCAGCATGTAAGAAACACATTATATATCTTTTATAATAATCATTATAGACTGGTTTCAAAGCTTTGCCTCTTAAATGATTACTAAATATTGTCCTTAGCTCGAATTTGCATTGATTGTGAAGAGATTATTATTTCATTGTCTATTTAATGTGAACTAAACCCTTCTGAAAATGAAAAGTGGAGGCGTTGCCCATAGCAACCAATCAGATTCTTGCTCTCATTTATCTAAAACACTGTCGACAATGATAGCTAGAATCTGATTGGTTGCTATGGGCAACGCCTCCATTTTTCATTTTTAGAAGCTTTAGTAAACCTAACCCCTCCATGTTTTCCCACACTAGGAGAATTCTGAGAGTTGGGGTTTCCAAATCAGCCATTGTATGTATCTGGTGACCCTGATCAGCCAGTATTTTCATAACATATCACAGCAAAGAATGGCCTGAAAAAAATGATATTTATTTATATATGTCTGGCTTTAAACATATTATTTTAAAAATGATGTAACATTATACCTTTATTTTACTATACAGTATTTAATGTAGCAGCAAATGAGAGCAAAACAGAAATGGACAATATCCAAAATTTGCTATTGGACAAGGCAAATAGTCCTATGTATTATCACCTATTGACCTATACTTATCAGATCCCAGAGCAACCAATCAGATATCAGCTGAGGTCAATCAAGTGTAAGTGCAACTAATGGAAGCAACTATCTGATTGGTTGCTCTGGATTAAGGTACATGTAACATTTATATGAATAAAATCCACCTATTGTCCCCACACATTTTGTGACTGAACCAATATTCGTGAAAATGCCATTTTGTGCCTCAGTGATGTCATTAGTTCCTATTAGCCAACTGACAAAGAAGCTAATTCATGAACATTGCCTCAGCCGCAAAATGGCTGCCTACGCCAGTGAAGCGGTTCAGCCGACAAAATGGCTGCCTCCACTGTGTGGAGGCGACAGGTCCACTTTAAAGTGTACGGCGTGTGGTGTGTTTGGTTGTACCGGGCTATTGTAGCAGCAAAATACCCCTGTAAACTGTACTCAGATATTAGCAGCTATGCTTGGACTGGGAGTCCACACACTGACTGGATGTACATTGGCTAAGGGGTAGATTTTACTAAGACTTCTAAAAAGGAAAATGGAGGCGTTGCCCATAGCAACCAATCAGATTCTAGCTATCATTTATCTAGTACTTGCTAGAAAATGATAGCTAGTATCTGATTGGATGCTATGGGCAACACCTCCATTTTCCTTTTTATTATAAATCCTGTATCTCACACCCCGAGGCCAGTAAAATCCTGACTGTGTTGGCTATTGTCGCCCTACATAAGGTAACGGTGGTTTCTGGCTGTTCTGGTGCCTGGCAGTGCATTATGCAAGTGAAAGCAATATTTAAGCAGATGCGGTATAATTACAGCGCGAGTGACGTCTATCACTCATTTACATACAGTAATTGAAAGATCCCAACGCCTCGCTCTCTCGTCACCTATGCTCTCGGCTTGTTCAGAAACCCTTCTCACAATTTGTGCTGTTTGCGCTCTTCATGTAGAATGTTAATGTCAGTTTTTCCGCCGTATGTAACTCTATCCATTATTAAAATGAATAGAGGGCCATCCATTAGCATTTTAGCTGATAGAATGACCAACATTAGGAGGTCATTGCAAATTATCATTCTCCGTGCTGAACATTGTTGTCCTAACAGAATAAGCATCTGTCGCATCTTAACCAGCCAACGGCCGGATAGATGACCTAGTCTAATTGGAGCCATGGAATTTGTGGTGCCCTTGGGCCATTCATCTTCTCCGTTGACTATTTATGAGTTTGGATGAGACTTTCGAAGAGGAAAATAACTTGGAAATAGGAATGAAAACTGATTTCCATTTAACAAATGAGCACAAACTAATACCAATAACTAATACCAATAACTAATACCAATAACCAATAACACACTTAAGAGTAAGAGCTATGGTACCTTTCTTCACAGTGCAGAGAAGGACATTGGATGAGGGTTTTCCACCTTTGGACAATCCCTCCTCAATATAACCCCCCCTACTTCCCATACAGCCAATATGTCTCCCCCTGGACCCATCCCAAATTACTTGAAGTCAATAGACTGGTGTACTCAATCGGTCCATAGCTCTTCCATAAGACTCCAAAGAGCTATAGATGGTTTTCAGTACTGACGACCCTACGGGAAACACAGCACAAGGTTGGAGGTAATAGAGGGTTCCTGTTTGCTATATGGGTAGGGGGGCTATCATAGGCAAACCGAGGGGGGTTTCTAGTGCCTGGAAACCCCCCTTCCAAGCCTGGGACACTGTATAATTGAGGTGCCTGGACCCTGCTCCCGCTTTACACAGCTCTGCTTGAAAAGGGAGAGCTGTGTGCACCTAACAGTAGTGCCCGCCACATTGCCTATGTATATTATGGTTATAGGGAGAGTTGGAAGCAGCCAAGCACTGTCTAAAATTATAGCCACGCCCCCATGCATGCTGGTCACGCCCACTGGCGGCGTGGTGTGGAAACCTCCCCTCTACAAATCCTGCGTTTGCCCCTGGATATGATATTGCTATTGGCTGGACAAGGAACCCCTTAGCTTTCACTAGTGTGGTGCATGTTTAGTAACCTGCAATAGCGGAATTAGACTTTGGCACAGAACTACCTCCTCATTGGCACAGTTTTGCATCTAGAAGACTTTATTAAATCACTTGTCGTTTTTGTCATGCACTAGGATGTGATCAAAATCACAATGATTTATGTAAACATCACAGAATTGATAAGAGTTGAACGCCTTACGTGCTGCGCTACAGCATAAGGGAGGTGATATACAGCTAAACTATGTGTTCTGCTGAGTAATCCACTTTTACCCACAGTACCAACTATCTTAACTTCTGTCAAGGGTCTGAAATTACATTACGCACATTATATTTCCCATAATTAATATATAATAATATATATAATATACTAATGGGGATTTAAGCATAAACAACCAAATATAGAGCTATCATTGGACGTGACATTCACAAAAACACTCATTACTATCATGAAACAAGGATAGAGTCATTTATCTTGTTATTAGAAACTTTTGTAATTAACCATTTATATTCTGAGGGAGGGAATTCAATTTACCGCCATGTGTGCCGGAGTGCTTCCGGAACGGTCGTAAAGGCACTCCGTGGCCATGTAAGTAAGCGCAAAACTTTTTTTACCCCATTGAGATGCATAGGAAATGATGTTCGGATACCTTCGTACTCGGAGTGTAGCCGGACATCATCGTAATGCCTGTTTAACTGCTTTCTAGTGAATTGATATGCTGCATTCTCATGAATTGTGATTCGGCCCACTATTCGACCCTTACTGTTTCTAGGCGGCTGGTACACTTTACGCACAGCGCCAAAGTTCATCCTTATTTGTGCACTACAAACCGGCCAGCCTATAACATAGGTGTTTGGTCGTATTTTATTGAATTAAAAAATATTGACGTGGACAGGTCCATAATAAAAAAAACATCTTCTAAAAATCTATTTTTTATTTTTTTACAAACGCGATTAGCTGTAGTTATCGAGATAACTTTAAATATTCTCAAGTCCAAGCGATTTTAAGACTGACAATATTGTACAGACCCCTCAGCATTGGAAATGCTTATTACAATGAATACGCTTCACGCTTGTCTGCAGAATAATACATTAGTATGATAACAATGTACTATATTATTAAGCCTACTGAAGAGGCCCCTTATAAAAGTAGATTAAAATACAATAATTGGATATTTGATATTAATTTTGCTTTACGATATTTCTCTCTAAGAATATGACACGTTCCACCAGGTTGCACAATAAATTAGCAACAGTTTAATATATTACAGCAGGCCGACTCTTTGGTTTCTAAAGGAAAAATATAACTTGGTCATTGATACAGTTTATTTGTATTTTAAAGAGCAAACGATCATTTGGATATAACGTATTTTTTGTACAGAACTATGTCTAAGTGTCAGCAGCTATATTGGATATAAATCTTTCATGTAAATGACAAAAAAATTACTTTCTATAATTGTATAACTTAGAATTTCTATAAATGTACATTGGAATTTTTTATATATATTCGAAAACATTACAATCTGCTCCTTTGCATATGATAAACTTTAAATTTATATATATAGTTTTCCTTTAAATAACCATTTTTGTTATAAATACAGGTAAAAATCAGCAGGCAAACTTAGGTACCACATCCATCGAAACAAAAGTTGAATTTTGGCAACACCCAAAACAGTTATTCAATAGTATGAGGCGAAATGCGTATGGAGCGAAATGCTGTAAATGATATCTACCATCTGATTATTAGCTTCAATTATTATGCTAGAGCTGGATTGTAGGGTTGAGAATCTGGACTGCCAATCCTTTAAACTAATTTTACCGACAATTATATAAAAATTTACTGACGGATTCTTCTGAAGTATCAAAACACTACACAATCCAAGGTCTTTCCATTGACACTCCCGTGTGTGTTACCAAAGTAGGGTCTGATCTTTACTGATTACTTCTTTTCTTCTTATTCACGGGTGAATTTTTATTTGACCTGACTGTCGGTAAATTTAGTCATGGTTGGCAACCCTGCTCAAACGTTTGATAATATTCAACGGCAAATGGTGATCTTGTCACATGCTGTATTAACACTGCAAGCAAAACTTTATCTATTTCCATTGAATATTATGTGCAGCGACGCGTTTCACTGGCTGAAAAAAACCCACAGTATTTAGAAGCTCTAGAGTGACACCATCCTATAGGTCGTAGCACAGATGCTAATTAGCAAGATACTGTTCATTAGGGACTCATGTGTTGTTGTTTGTTCCTCCCCCTGGGAGAAAAATGCTCTACTTGGCTTCAAGTTTTCATGCAAGAATCATTTAATAGACGCTGAGGAGAGTTAAAGGGTCATCTCGGTTTGATTATGAGTGCAAATAATATTTATATGTGCTAAACACGTCCACTATATTGCAGTTATCCACTAGGTCACAGCATACAGAATTAAAAGTTTGCATTCTTAAGGAATGTGTCCAAGATAACAGCACCACATTAATACAGCTTATAATCACACACCCTGAATTAATATTATTCCATTTTTTTTGTTTTACAAGATATCATTTGTTTTAAAAGTACTGTCACATGCAAAGCATTCCAGTCCAGAACAATGCAGAAAAATGAGGTAATAGAAGTTATATATATATAAAAAAAATTAGTATCATCTCTAAATAAATAAATTATAATTAAAAAGGCCAAAACAACTATAAAAATAATTAAATAAGAACCCACAAAAAATCTACAAGTTAGTCATAAATTATGATTGTTAAATATAAGGCATTTAAACTCACAAAACCCTGTAAACTATCAAACATTTGATTCCTACAGATTTGAAATCATTCTATAGCTTTCTATTCGTACAAGATATTAAACATATGGTACCCAATACACCAATACAACCTGCCACGTTACAGCTCACCGTTTTTAGGGTTCGTACACACGAATATATTTCGATAAAAACTTGGTATTTTTAGAAAAAAATGTGCTTGTTCTTTAGGCAATAATTTAATACTTTTCAAGACCAAAACTCTGAAAGGCTATCTACCGTGATTCTTTCCAAGCGTAGGGGTATATCATACAAAGACGAAACATAATAACCATTTTCTTTATATTTTTTCTACACCTGTGTTTTATGGTTTGGTCTGCTGATGCTGCATGTGGGAGCCCATCGCCGTGCCGTATATATCCCACGGACGAGATAACCAGAATGGCAATAGATTTAGTCTACAACCACTTCCCTTGTCAACTGTTTACAAGCAAAAAGATCTTCATTCGTTTTAATATTAAGTAAATTGTGCTTAATTGGCCTTCGTTCTTTGCAGACGTTGCATTTCAGCTCTTCGAACCCCTGTAGATCTCCGGCAAAAGTGTTAATAACGTCATCGAATTTTTGACAAAGCGAAAGCGAGGTTAAAAAGAGAGTTTGGACAGAGCTATTGAACGGCCGCAGTCTCATTAACAGGATCAATATATAATATCTGCGCTATTCTCTAAAGCATAGCTGCACCCTAAATTAAGCCGTGCCTGTGCATGTCAATTAGTCTTAGGGGTAATATAGAATTCAGCAACCAGTCAGACGGATCCAGAGGACAGCGGGAGATTTTAATGAGCCAGGAAATGTTTGCACCCAAATTTACAAGCTTTGTGGTTACTCAGCACTGAATTATTTAGTTTTTTTTTTTATTCACACACTACAGTTTCCAGCCTATAATGGTGAATATAGTCATTAGCAGCAGAGGTGCAAAAACATTATTGATTAAATGCTCTTACAATCCATTGACAGTAGTAAACGAGAATTAGGATGATAATATAGCGGACAGGTTTAAGGCCTGTTATCAGTGACATATCGGCAAAATACTCAGAGCTAGGAACCCATACGATAAAGACATTTATATAGCCGGCACTTCTACCGATCAAAAGGTGACCAGCAAAAATAATTTTGAGCTCTATTGAATAGCCAGGAAAAAAAACAGCCAATGGTAGACGGAGACTAGTACTAATTACAATTATTAGTAATGGAAGTTATTCATAAAGTGGAAAAGACTATTTATAATTACAAATAATAATAGTCACTGCTTTTTCGTGCCTTTATGTGTGAGTCCTCTGTGAATTATAGCGAACTTTCAATGAACTGTGGATGGGGAGTGGATACATTGTCCTTCTATGAAATAAGTCAGTAATCAGGAATTTTGGTACATTTTAAAACCCTGACTGTTGATGAACGACCCTGCATAAAAAAAACTGTGGATTCCATGGTCACATTTGTACTGTAGAAATTTGTGCTGTTAAGATCTTGAGGGGCCCTGTGCTAACAGCGATATTAAATTAGCTGCTTTCAAAGAAAATTGAACCCCTTTTAACAATTATGGCTGTAATTCCGCACTCTCGGCTCGTGTATTTTTTTTTAATTTTTTTTTTTAACACTCTGGGGGATCCTGAAAAAACATAACAGTTTGGAGAACGGACTGAATCTGCAGCAGGATGTTTTAGGCTCAGCAAAAGCAGAGTAAACCAAGGTGATAACTTCCGCCATTTTCGCCCTTTATATAACCTTCTGTAAACATAATTTAAGAGCAATAAATAAATTATTTAAAAATTAAAAAAAAAAAAAAATCAAAAAAAAATCGAGGCTCCAAATCGAATCCTTTTATCTGTAAACAGGATATTCTTCTTAACCTCATGTTTTTGGAAGTTGGGAAATTTTTGATGTATTGAACGAAATGGCTCACCCACGCACCAAAAAAAATAAAATAAAAAATCTATATATAAATTAAAATAAACCCTAAGAAAATAATATTTGGTGCAAAATTAGGTTAATAGCGATATGTCCACCACACGATGACTAGGGCATCACACACAGAACATTTTTTTTTGTTTTGTAATAAGCTAACATGCTCCAGATGCCATCCACATAAATACTGCAGTACCCCTACTTGATTCTACTTATTTGAGAGGTATATATACAATCCTTTGAGGTGCAGGATTGGCAAGCCAGACGACTACCAGATTCGTACCTTCCAGAACTTAGTTTCCATCTCCAGCGATCGGCCCTTTGGCTCTAGGAAGTCCAGCTCCCATTAGGGCGTTATGGCTGTAAGGATCCTCCAATATTGTTGCATGCCCACAATTCATCTACATAATGTGCTTGCAGGCTGTCCCTCTAAATCAAATGGCTCAGGAGGCAAAGTTTTGATGGCCACATGACCTGATAAGGAAAGCGGGAATCCTGATGAAGGTCCTCGATCTCTCAACTGTCTTCTCCAAGCTGTGTCTCGATGTCCACTCTGCAGATAGGACATTTCTTACTGGTAGCTAACCACTGGTCAACGCAGACTTGGTGGAAGAGATGCATACAGGGTAATCTCCTGTGGGATAAAGAGGAAGAATCAGAGGACAGTTCTGCCTGTTCCAGGTTTGTCACAATAAAATAAATGTTTTGACTCATGAGTACCTTGAAAGAATGCCATACAAATGGGCCATAATAGTTTATTATTTCGTTTTCAGATCAGGGGTAAATGTATCAAGCTGAGAGTTTTCCAGCGGGTTTGAAAAGTGGAGATGTTGCCTATAGCAACCAATCAGATTCTAGCTGTCATTTTGTAGAATGTACTAAATAAATGATAGCTAGAATCTGATTGGTTGCTGTAGGCAACATCTCCACTTTTCAAACCCGCCGGAAAACTCTCAGCTTGATACATTTACACCCAGATGTAGCATAAAAGTCCGATGTTTGAGATGATAATTGCATTAAAATGATTTAATTGGAATTTATCCCATAAAAAGAAAGTGGTATTAGCGTAAGAGGTCAAAGTGTAAATTTACAAGTGACGTTATGGTATATGTAACTGAATTGCCGGGGGCCCCGATTCCTCAAAGTTTAAGGGTTTGAATTAATTTTTGCCCTAATTTTAGATACTTTTTAACAATATTTAATAAAATACAAATATAGATTTTAATAAATAGTGTTAAAGGGCGTCTAAAATTAGGCCTCTGTGTCCCCCACCTCTCCCATGCCACATACACACACACACACACACATAAGACACACGTAAAGAACAGAGACTGAGGATAACACTGCACTTGCCAACTCTCCCGGAATGTCCGGGAGACTCCCGAATTCCGGGTAGGTCTCCCGGATTCCCGGTAGAGCTGGAAATTCTTTCACATCTGTCCACTTCCTAGTGAAGTGGGCAAATTTTAAGCCTCCATGATGCGATTCTCCTGGAATCATAGCATTGTGGGCCACCCCCCTCCCCATCCCCCTCTGGTAAAATTATGAGATTCGCTGAGCCCTGCCCCTCACTCATACCTCCCCTTTGAAACTCCCAGAGGCCAACCTAGAAAGTTTGGCAACTATTGATAAAAGGCTGCAGGAATGTAGCTCTAAAATTATCTGTCTACGTCCTGAGACATGCTGAGAATGTTGTGGAGTAATAAAGAATTCCTAGTTTGTTCTTTCTGCTGTGGGGAAGTTCCTGAACTAAGTTTTCCCTGAACATCTGTTGAATTAAATTCACTTTTACAATGTGTCCCTGTTACTGACTAAGTTATACAAGCGTCAGCCATGGTTCTGTAGACCAAAATGCACTGAAGCCTATGTAAATAGCTCGGCCACCATGGCTTCTGCACTGGAGACAAATTTAATAGTGAGAATTGATAACTAACTTTGACCACTGATCAGTATTGTACAAAGATACTATTATTTTTTTTTATATTAAAACAATATTTTGGATGGGTTGTTTTGCTGGGCAGACTGCACCATCTGATATCCCTTAGTGGTCAGAGCAGTTTACTCTGCTGAGAAAATAATTTATTTGCTGAGAGGATGCCGCCATTTTTCCCACCGGCTCTGCCAATCATTTTTGTTTGTTACAGAACTGGATTATGCAATTGGTGGCTCAGAGGGAACGACGAGAGGCTGGCAGGGCATGCTGGGATTTGTAGTTCTACAACAAATGGAGAGCCATAGATTGAATTTGTTTACGGTCTTAGTAACAATAATAGATACTAAGAACAGAACAAAATCACATTTAGATGGGATTTTATTGGCAAACACATCACAGTAGCGGCCACTTTGAGAGATCATGGAAGCTTCCAATTGTAGATCTAATGCAAACCATGTCCTAGTGAGCTGTTATGGTTATAAATTAAGGCAATCTACTGTGTAAATGCAATTATTTTTTAATATTAAATACTTTAAATTCAGTTAGGAGAATCTAGTAATCTGTGTTCTATGAACTTGGATTTAATGTTATGTATTGCTGTATTATTTTGTCATGAGGTCTCTTTGATATTTTCACTATGGCTTCTGTTGTCAATTAATCGGTTTTGTCTATGACTAACGCTGACTGCACTCCGAGCAAATCTTTTTAAAGAAACAATTGCATTTCAAGATACAGTCGAGTCACAAACGTTACAGCCTGATCCTTTTACATTGTTTTAATAAGGTAATAAATAAAAACAGACACTCAGGTTTTGATTTTAGATTTTCAGCTTATGAGCAATGTAGGAATCTAATATTGACCAATTTGAACACCTATATTTGAATGTATATTGGATCTATTGACACAAACAGTCGCATTGATTAATGATTCGATAAAAAACAATCAGAATAAACTACTGGATTGTAACGTGCAATAAAGATTGCAACACATTAACGAGTAGAGGCATAAAAAAACAAAAATGACATTGGGCAGCATGGTGGCACAGTGGTTAGCACTTCTGCCTCACAGCACTGGGGTCACGAGTTCAATTCCTCACCATGGCCTTATCTGTGTGGAGTTTGTATGTTCTCCCCGTGTTTGTGTGGGTTTCCTCCGGGTGCTCCGGTTTCCTCCCACACTCCAAAAAACATACTGGTAGGTTAATTGGCTGCTATCAAAATTGACCCTAGTCTTTCTCTGTCTGTCTGTGTGTGTGTAAGTTAGGGAATTTAGACTGTAAGCTCCAATGGGGCAGGGACTGATGTGAGTTCTCTGTACAGCGCTGCGGAATTAGTTCTGCTATATAAATAGCTGATGATGATGACATTGATGTATGTTAAAAATAATAATAATTTTTAAAGAGTAATCACTGGATTTTGGTGACGATGGGTGTACAACATTATTAATTCTGCTCCAGGCGTTTTAAAAATGCTCATGTAATCCCACTTCTACCAGCCTGAGCCGCTGTCCAGATCTCTGAATTACGGCATATTAGATGCCTAATTGCTATAATCAGTGCGTAGCGATGGTCGTACAACTCTCAGGTGGACGGAGAGAAGTGTGACTGTCGGATGTATTCACCAGAGCGCAGTTATAATTCCCCCATTTCGCAGACTTTAATGTCAAGTCAACACAGACAGCCGATAAATATTAACTGCCGCATTGAGTGGTTTTACTGAACTATATTGTGGCTGGGAAACGGCCCAGGATGAAATGATTGACTGTATAAATAAATGTATTTAATGCGTCAGTCTTCTTTCAGGCAGCGGTTTAGTAAATGTCAGAGAACAGCTTGATAAGCACATAGGAAGAACCCACGTTCTCGTGCTTTGGTTATTGCATTTTCTCGGCTTTTCTCTTGAAATCTATAGCTCACATTATACTCTGTGTGTGTTGAAATACATTTTATGTAGGATGAGGGACAGGTTGTTATATTCTGTGAGGCAGACAAATCCGTAGCGGATGTTTTTAAAAGAGCAGACGGATTTAGTTGTTGTGGAACTACAGGTACCAGCGTGTCATGCTCATCTTTTGGGCAGCGAGGTGGCTCAGTGATTAGCACTTCTGCCTCACAGCCCTGGGGTCATGAGTTTGATTCCCAACCATGACCTTATCTGTGTGGAGTTTGTATGTTCTCCCCGTGTTTGCATGGGTTTCCTCCCATACTCCAAAAACATACTAGTAGGTTAATTGGCTGCTATCAAAATTGACCCTAGTCTCTGTCTATCTGTATGTGTATGTTAGGGAATTTAGACTGTAAGCTCCAATGGGGCAGGGACTGATGTGAGCGAGTTCTCTGTACAGCGCTGCAGAATCAGTGGCGCTATATAAATAAATGGTGATGATGATCTTCTGTTATCATTGCTGGCAGAGATCTGAGATTACAGGGAGGCAGTCCGTGACTTGTACCTTATGCCGCTGTACATAAGAAAAGTAGGTGAACCAAACCAAATCCCCCAAAATATTTAAATATACAGTTATAGGATCTATTATTCAGAATGTTTGTAACAAAATAACATTTTAAAAAATTACCTCGCTACCCCACATACACACACAAACACTGGCTGGCGTCTTCCTACTATTTAGCAGTGCTCCTCACAGTGATTGTAAGAAGCAGCGCTCTGTGGTCAGATTTTTACCAAAAAGCAGCAATTATTTACTTTACTTCTGGTTTTCAGAACCTTTTGGATTTCTATATACCAGAACCCATACCTATATTGTCAGAACGCCTCTTTTGCATTGGAAAACTATTCAGAAATTGCTCAGTGTCTGCTGCCATATTTTCCTAAAAGTCCATATAACAGCCTTGGCCACTGATCTAGTTCCATTAAACGTTAGTTATTTACACATCACCCTAACACTAGCCCCAAAGAGCAGAAGAGAAGAGCATTGCCATTGTTATAGAGCTCTCAAGATAAACAGCATCCACTATGCCATTTTATTCACTTGTATCTTTCAATTATTTTATTTTATCAACCATCTATTTTTTTCCCAGTAAAATAATGGGCAGCGGGTGCTGAAGAGAGGGGCATGAAGATCAGGGAGCGCCATTACTAACCGAGCGGGCAATGACTAGCGTGCAGGAGTCTAGCCTCTAATTACCTGACGTCTTCTCTGTCTTCAAGCATAGACAGGCAGATTGTGCACTTCTCGTCTGTGTCGGCCTCCTCCTCATCCTCCTTGGTCTCTTTGCTGTCATGTGGTATCCTCTGTTGTACAATAGAGAGTCTGATATTAGACACTAGAGTGCGTCGGAGAGGTGGTGGAAGGAGTGGAGGCCGGGGAGAGGCTAAGTGGAGGCTAAGAAGGAATGAGTGGTGCGGAATCTGGTAGAGGAGAGTATGCGGGACGATGGAGAAGACCATGATTAAGGGGTAAGTGAGGGAAGAGGGGTTGAGGGTCTGGGTGTTGAGTGAAGGGGAGTTGGGTGAGGTTACGGGGAGCAGACAGTGGAGACAGACTGGTGTACAGGATGGAACGAGCAGGCGAAGAGGTAGATGGATGAAATAACGGTTATATGATGGATGAAAGGATGAAAAGCTTATTATCTGTCTATCACTCTCCATTTATGTAACAGTTTTCTGACCCCGGTCACCTATGTTTATTGTTATAATACTTTATTATCACAATAAGACACTTATAAGAAAGATCAGTCTTCTGGGTAATGCCATTTATAGACAAGATTTGAAATTGAAGGCGACTCTCACTAAATTCTAACATATATTATGGTTTTGAATAGGTAAATGTTTGTAAAAACTCTGAATGATAGCACTGAGCGACAGAATGCATGTGAGCGAAATGCGTGTACATGCAGGTGAAACGCGTTGGGTTCTTACCTTCTTGTACTTGTGTGGGAACGTGCACCTTTCTATGATGTTCTGCACGGCGCCCCGCGTCACGCTCCCCAGCCTGTCTTCTAACTGCAGCAGCTCCTGGAGATCAGACAGAGACAATCGTTCCATTAATACCCCGGTAACACTGCCGGGATCACAAACAGGACAGAACGCAAATACTGAAATCTCACCTGCTCTGAAAAATAAACGTCTGATTATGTGACAACAGTTTACGTGACAACTAAACTCACGCTTCTCATCTTTCACATTTATAGAAGGAAAATCAACTGTCTAAATTGGATTTATCAGTATTTAAAAAGACAGAGGTTGTGATTAGCCTAAAAATTTCCTGAGTTAAACTGGGTACACACTGTGCAATCTTACTTCAGATGTGAATTCTGTAACAAATTCACCAATGACCGAAAGTCCCAATGATCACGCTGATTCCTGTGTAAACACCTACACGATTTATCTTCAGTTCTGTGATCTCTCATAACCATCTGCTGAAAAGATCGTGAATCCGTACACTCTACAAATATACAGAAGCAGAAGGGTTGGAGAGGCGGTCGTGAGTGCGTACACACTTCCACATTTGCCCGACATCGTTCCATCATTGATTGTGATTTTTAGGAAGTTTATAAAAGCAAATCAAACGATGCAATGTGTTTTGGTACAATAAAACATGATCGTGTGAGCGTACACATTCCTGCAATAGTGAACTAAACAGTCGTTTATCGTGTGATCTGCAGGATAATTGCATATATGTGTACCCAGCTTAATTCTTTCCTTCTTACTGGCGGGATCTTTAGGTCTGCATTATACCAGGTGTATATCAGAGTTATTCCTGTTTTTTTCAGCGTTCACAGAGAAATCTTCTTAATTATAATTTTCTACTTGTGTAATGAGCAACAATGTATCAACAACAACTCCAACAATACAAGTTACTCCTGGAAGTGTTAAAAAGAGTGAATCTAAAGATTATGTTTGGACATTAAAATTACCAGCTCTGGTTTGCTACAGGGAATAGCAAATTATATTACATTAGCACCAGTGATACAACAGTCTACTGCCATGGAAACCTTTCATTGCGTATAATGCAGGTGGTGTGGAGTGAATGGGTGAGCATTATAATGTGGGCAGCACGGTGGCTCTGTGGTTAGCACTTCTGCCTCACAGCACTGGGGTCATGAGTTCAATTCCCAACCATGGCCTTATCTGTGTGGAGATTGTGTGTTCTCCCCGTGTTTGCGTGGGTTTCCTCTGTGTGCTCCAGTTTGCTCCCACACTCCAAAAACATACTGGTAGGTTAATTGGCTGCTATTAAATTGCCCTTAGTCTCTCTCGGTATGTTAGGGGATTTAGATTGTAAGCTCCAATGGGGCAGGGACTGATGTGAGTTCTCTGTACAGCGCTGTGGAATCAGTGACACTATATAAATAAATAGATGATGATAATGTGAATTTTTATAAGTATTGCTCTGTCTGCAATTTTATTAAGAATTTCTATACTATAAGATTATTGTAAGTATATTTATTTTTATATAATTACCCATTAAGGAACGCAAAGTGAACACAATTTACATCCTTTTTAAAAACAGTAGGAAATTGTACGCACACATATCAGTATTCAAGTTAAAGCGGATCTAAAATAATGTTTCCATTCCATTTGTATATGGCTATAAGTACACACGGGCTATACGGTTCTTGCTGTATGCAGACAGACAACAGACTGCAGGATATTCACCAACATAAAGTCCTATCAGAACACACAGGGAAAAAGATATTAAATACTTTAACGCCTGTTAATACTACTATAATCATTAATAAAAATACATTTAAAAAAAAAATTGTATACATTTTTTTTACATGAAATACATTTATTAGGATGTTATTAATGTCTTCTGTACATAAAATGCGTTTTTACAGTTGCTCCTGATTGCAAACACATGTTATAGCATGCAAACACAGCCGTTATCACGAGTAATCAGCAATTGCATCCAACCTGTAACTGGAGCAAGTAATACGGGTAAAAAACACATATCCGAGAGATGCCCAGAGCTTAAATGGGATGCATGTGGGTACGCTCAACCTTGGCACACCCTTACTATACATGGCCCCTTCACTCCCCCTTTTCATAGGCAGTCAGAGAAGTGTCATTTGCGTTCAAATTTGAATTGCAAGCACTTGGGTTCACTGGCGCAAAGTCCGTTTCTGAGCATGCGCACAGCAATTTCAAGCAAAATACGGCACAACGGGACATATACATCTGATGATTACTAAGGTCCTACATCTCTATTTATTTATCTATGATTATAGATTTGCAGCTTGAATACTCTTTGTAATGGATTTTTACAGTCATATCGAGATCCCATTCGACCCCATACACAGCAGAGTATTTGCTCCTCCAACCTTTAAGGGGTATTTTTAAAGCTCCAATGTTTTTCCACCAAAATGTAAATGATGCACTATGTCGCCCGGCTGGTTTGCTGCAAGGGGGAATATTTCTCATAGCGTCATTTTGTTTTACACCCATCTATTTTTTTGTTTGTTGGGAAAGCAGATTAAAAGATACATAAAATCTATTTATAATGGGGTGAAACAGCTGAAATGTTACATCTTCTCAGACAAGGAGAAACCTGTTACATTCAACAGAGAATAAAATTAACTTGTAAAAAATGATTATCCGCTGGGATAAAGGGCTGTATGCAGCGCTCTTACAGTGAATGCAATTTTACATAAGTCCTTAATACTGTTTATAAACAGCCTGTGAGAGGTCAGTACTTTACCCGGTAAAGTGACAGTGATTATATCAGAGCATTAGACATATTCCTATTACTGCGTGCTCTTTGCAAGCTGTGTGTGAAATAGTAAATTACAGCTAATGATATTACAAGGCCGGCGAAGAATTCAATCACTAGAATAAAACATCTGCATTAATAACGTTGCAAACCCTCTGACTTCCCACACAAAGAAAAAACCACACACAACCAATCAGCGCTACGGTAATCAGCGCACAGGAGAACAAGTGTATCTAAATCTCTAACCACAGCAACCACAAAGCCATTACCCGGTTGTGCAACTCTGCCGTGGTTTCTCTTTGTTGGTTATATCTGAATTTCTTTTGTAGATACTTTGATTTGACAACAGTAAAAATCGAAGTCAAGTAAAAATAAAAATAGTTTACACACAAAATTACCACTTGTTATTAAGACTGTCCCATCACTATCATCAGTTCATTTTAAACAATAACGGAGGCAAAACCAGGCAGCGTTTGAGGACACAAAACATGGAGTTCAAAGCTTGGTAGTCCTGAGATTATAGCTATAAACAACGACCTCTTGATATATACCTACAAATCCTTAATCTTATAATTCCCAGTTATTATTACAGAGTTTCAGCTACAAGTAATTAGAAATTGGTACTTTAAAGAAGGTTGACGAGTATAGTTACATACATTTCAAACCATTTATGTTCGGCACCAATGTAGAAATTCTGGTGATTTACAATTGAACTCAAACCTACAGACAAACTGTATTACCCCATATTGGTGTAGGACAGTGCGGAAAGACATCGTAGGATTTGTAGAGAGGGGTTTCCACACCACGCCACCAGTGGGCGTGACCAGCATGCATGGGGGCGTGGCTATAATATTAGACAGTGCTTGGCTGCTCTGCAACTCTTCCTATCCCCATAATATACACGGGCAATGCTGCGTACACTACTGTTAGGTGCACACAGCTCTCCCTTTACAAGCAGAGCCGTGTGAAGCTGGGGCAGGGTCCAGCCACCTCAATTATACAGTGCCCTAGGCTTGTAGGGGGGTTTCTGGGCATTAGGAAACCCCCCCCCCCCTCGGTTTGCCTATAATCTGGGTGTCGCATGGGGCCGTCCTCTAACCTTCAAAAGGGCCGCACATTACCGGTAATCTCAGTAACAAGGTGAAACAATTCATTTAATAAAAAAAGAGACACCTATGATAAGTAATAAGGATTTAAATGACTTCCAAGTTATTGCATTAATTTATAGCTCCTCGTTAGTAGACGTGGCTTTGATGAAATGTTTATAATAATTACATGGTTGTTTTTATAATAAATAAAATGTTTAAAAAAATGGTGAAACATTGACATCAACATCAAAATATCTTTGAAAAACATTACTGTCACTTGTAAGTAGATCTTAATGACAGTTCCCATCATTAAGTATATAGGGTAAACTGATAGAAGTCATGACTACTAGTTCAACATTTTCAGAGATACGTGTACACCCCTCCATAATGGAGGGGTGACCCCTTAGATTGTACGCTCCTTTGAGCAGGGTATTCTCTCCTCCTGTCTTCAAAACTGTTAACTCTGCTCTCCAGCTACTTAGCCCTCCTCCTTGAGGACCCTCTTCCCCCGTCCCCTCTCGCTCCCTCCTTTCCCTTTGGGGGTCTCCCTGTCATCCGTGCCTTCCCTCTTGGACTCCATCGTTGGCGGACCTTCCCCTCTCCCCTCCCCCGCCCTCTCTAGCTGTGCTTTGAGCTCACTGAGTTACTGTGCTTATTGTTTTCTGTACTGTGCTGTCTCACCTCGTATTGTAATTTCGTTTGTCCCTGTACGGCGCTACGGACACCTAGTGGCGCCCTATAAATAAAAATTATTAATAATAATAATAATAATAATAATAATATTTTATTGTCATTATATTTGAAAGTATTTGTTCTACTTTGAAACAACTTACATATTGAAACACACAGAATGACACCAAATATAACAAGGTCCATATTGACTTAACAAACTACATGTAACAATATACTATGTCAGAACAACACCCATCTATAGTCCTTACACAGTGTGTTCAGAATTCTACATCCCCAACAATATTAACGGACAGTCTAGAAGCACAAGCTTCTACCTATTATATTTTTTCTCATTACATTGAAAAAAAAATCTAAGTTTAATATTAAGCGATGACCCGGGGTCCTCTCATATGAAGGCGTAATCCTCTCAGCCGTCTACCACTAGCAGCAATAATATTGGTTTCATTGCTCAATATAGTTGTTCGGAAGATTTAATATTTCAATATAAAGGTTGTGGAGACCTCAGAGCTGTGACACTGAGCTAAGAAGGGTCTTATTGTATGAGATATACAAACATAACAAGCACCCTGGCTTTCACTGAACCCCCCGAACCTGTTCACTCTGGAAATAACACCCTGATAATAAGATTATCTGCCATTTATTATTAACGTTTCTCTTGTCTTCTGGTGCAAAAATCACCATTTATTAAAGTTGCTTTTCGATAGACATTTATGAATCCAATTTGAAATGATAGCGGTCTGAGCTCTTACATCCCCTATTCAATATAATACAACCTGTTGGGCCGCCTTTACTATTGTTAACCGTTTGTACTGTGTTGCAACATTGTTGCGGGTTGTCCTCAAAGGCGGCGGAACATGTCTGCAAATTATCTTTATTATCGTAGGAATATTTGTTTTATTTGAGGGGAGATTTCCTTTAAGCTTTACTAAAATACACAGCTTAGAGGTACCGCTTCTGGTTTTAGTATATTTGTAAATTAGTTTATTGGAAAAATAAATTACCTACAATCACTGAGGGCTCTTTACTAAGATTGCTCTTAGCTGCAATCATTAGACCAATCAATTTATTATCTATTATCGATTATTTATATCTTTCCATCATATTACGGTGAGCCATACAGAAAATATTTATTTTGTCAATCAGTTCAGTCCCTGCCCCCATTGGAGGTTTAAGTCTATTTTCTCTGACCCCTCGGAGGAAACATGAGCACCGGGAGGAAACCCACGCAAAGACGGGGAGAACATACAAACTCCACACAGATAGTGCCCAGGTCAGAATCAAACTCATAGCCCCAACCCTGTGAAGCAGCAATGCTAACCACTGTGCCATCGTTCTGCTCCTCACTCAGCAATTAGGTGTAAATCTCTGATTAGTTATTATGGTTTTCTTCTGTTGGATATAATTTGATCACTCTACCATAAATAAAGATATCAAAATTTAAAATACATTTTAATTGTTAAACAAGCATCTTTATATATGTTACATGTGAAGGACACTAAATGCACAACAGTCCTCAGCGATGCATTAATTGGGTGATATTTCTATTGGGTCCTTCTTAAGTATGCAGTAAACACATCTAGTTTTGTGGACTAATGTAAAATCAAGATATCATTTTGCAGAGCGGGACTATTGAAATGACATAAAGATGTGGAGGGGGGGGGGGGATTATTATGGGGTGTTCTTTACAGCGGAGAACGGAGCCCGGCCACCTCCACTCCCCAAAAGGGCTTGATTTTTTTTATCAGTTCATTGGTCAAAATTGGGTCAAGTCCTATAACATTATTGGTACATATGGTATTCAGTCGGCACTCCTTAATCACTCTGTACAGTCCACCACGGCTGCTACCGCTCTGAGTATGGATAAATAAAGAATAAGAACAACTTCACGAGTTCATACACGTTCTGTGCTTAATCCGGAGTTTCAGAAGGCTTAATGTCCATTTATCTAATTACAAATCAGCTTGATAAGTGACATCACGGAGTAGATTTATCAAAGCTTCTAAAAAGAAATAGCAACCAATCGGATTCTAGCTATTATTTATCTAATACATTCTAGAACACGACAGCTAGGATCTGATTGGTTGCTATGGGCAACACCCCTACATTAGAAGTTTTGAAACTTCTTCCCCTGAAATGTTGGATTAAACATAGAAACATACTGAGCTTGTGACTTTGCGCTCGTTATTTATTTGTCACATTATACCATTAATGGGACGCATTCTGGGTCTTCCAGTTTCGCTTCATCTGAAAAAAATTAATTCTAGGTGCACTTTGCCTAATGTAAAAAAATATATCTTCAACCACACCAAATTGTCACATATACTAACGACAGTCCCAATGTCCCCTCACTCTCCTAAGTAAGTTACACAGTAATGGAGGCTAAACTAACTGAATGTAATGACAAGAGTGGTTCTAATGTAGACTTTGAAGTGACATTTAACCCTTCACAGTGCGCCTCCTGAGATTAATCTGCCTTCCTGCCAACCTAGGGCCTTACTAGGCGTCTCCCGGAAAACAGAGAGCAGCCCTGTACCATGATGTGTACTAGGAAGATTGGTGTGAAAACAACGCATTGTGTGGCACGCAGCCAGCGCGCTTTGTAAACGAGGTCTTCTAAATTAAAAGCATCGTACACAACAAGGAAGCAGTACCGTGTAGATTCCATACATTCAAAATATGTGATTGTTACACCCAGTACACAGAAATAGATGAGTGTACTGCGGGGTCACCTATACATACAGAATCAGAACAGATATTGAGAATTCCATACCGATTACAGAGTAAGAGAGTGGTACTGAGCAGTTTTCCATACATACAGAAAGAGAACAGACGCATATACTGATAATGGCTTCCAGCAGATAGATAGGAGGAATCGGGACTGTGTATTTGTCCACAAACAGATACTGAGAATTACATTCGCCATGAAGAAGTGCAGTATAGGTATGTTGCAGTTGGTCAACATAAACCAATAAGGATCATTTAGGGGCAGAAACCTTGTTTCAAAAATGTAGCCAGTCTCTAAAATCTGTATACAGTGTTCACTGCTAACGGTTTTAAGCTTATGATACTTAAGAGTGATCAAGTAAATGTAATTTATGGATATAATGGGTGTTTGCAACTCAAATCGTGAAGAAAATCCCTTAGTAAACCAGGTCCACACATGGGTGAATGTAGCAGTTGAGTACATCATTGTGTTTACAGTCTATCCTAGTACGGAAGACAAGGCAAGAGTCGGATTGTCATTTAAATGGCAATTTCTGGTAATATTACAATAAACCTAACAGAGAAGATACTCCGTGTCCACAGTTAGATGTATTTCCTGGTACACATGGACAGATTGACTGGCTGGGTGGAATATCACTCATTCCCTTTGATGGTTGGATGACCTGCAAGTCAAGCACTTGGATAGATGGGATCAAGTCAAGCACTTGGCTAGATGGGACGACACTCACATAATTTTCTGTTGGATAAACTATCGCTCTTATACATGCCAGGATGGATAATAATTGGATGGACTGGCACACACACATTCTCTATTATTGTTGGAAGGACTGCCACTCTAGTTTGTTGGTTGCTTGGATGTACTGTCGCTCACACAACTTGTTCATCAGATGTAATATCAATCACATAATTTGCTAGTAGAATAAACTGTCACGTATGTACATTTTAGATTGAATGGCCTTTCAGCCATACAGATGGCTTGTTGGATGGACTCAATAATATACTTAGTGGTATGGTCTGTCACACATACAGCTGGATGGACTATCAACATTAGACTTGGTTGTTAGAATGGGCCATCACAGGTAAACTTGGATAGAGAATCTTGTGTACAATGGATTTTCATATGTACAATTGGGTAGTTGAAAGGATATTCACAGGTTGGTTGGTTGTATGAATTTGCATATGTACAGTTGGCTAGTTTGATGGACTGTCACTCATCCACTTGGCAGTTTGGATGGTCTGTCACTTATACACTTGGAAGGTTGGATGGACTGTCACTCATACACTTGGCAGTTTGAATGGACTGTCACTCATACACTTGGCAGTTTGGATGGACTGTCACTCATACACTTGGCTGTTTGGATGGACTGTCACTCATGCACTTGGCAGTTTGGATGGTCTGTCACTTATACACTTGGAAGGTTGGATGGACTGTCACTCATACACTTGGAAGGTTGGATGGACTGTCACTTTTATACACTTGAAAGGTCTGATGGACTGTCACTCTTACACTTGGCAGGTTGGATAAACTGTCACTCATGCACTTGGCAGGTTGGATGGACTGTCACTCTTACACTTGGCAGGTTGGATAAACTGTCACTCATACACATGGAATATTGGATGGACTGTCACTCATGCACTTGGCAGGTTGGATTGGCTAACACACATACACGTTGGCACTCATGCAATTTTCAGAATTCTGGTCTTTCATTCTTATATTTGGATGTTGGATGGACTTAGCACCAGCGTTTTTCTGAACGCCAAATGATCCTGACCATTTTAATTTAAAGCACGAAGCTACTCACTTCATAGCTTTCCCTCACAGCAGACGTATGCCGCGCTGGACTGAGACCCTGGAGGGCAAGGAGATGAAGCTGCGGATAAGGGTAATTTCTGATTTCATGGACAACCTTTTAAAACAGACAGACAAGAGAGACAGTTAATTCACTGAGAACAGTGGCAGCCGGCCGGACAATGAACGCCACCTAAATTCCACCCTAATAAATTCAGTGTCTCAATAAAACCGGTCTTTGTAGTCCCTATATTCCAGAGCAATGTGTGAGATCATGCCCTCTTACCAATACCAATAAAGGCAATATAGATAGGCTTTGGGTGCCAATAAAAGATACAAGATCATTAAATAAAAGAAATGGTTTGAGTAAGATAATCGTATTAATTTATGAATGCTCCCCGGCAATACATTAAATTCTATTTATCTGATTTACACATACATTGGTGAATTTCCATGTTGTTGTTTTTTTAAATGACCTATAAAATCACTCTGAACCTGCTTTTATTTTGGCAGGAAATGCGTATAAAGTGTAAATGTCACTTTAAAGTCCAATCTAATTCCACTTGAGGACCATTCCCTATATTACTATAAACATTTGATATTCTTCTCTTAAAGGTGGATTTTTCTCATTTTTTAAATATTTTAATTACATGTATATTTGTCCGCATTCCCATATGAAATCCTGCTATATGATAAAAAAAAAAAAGAAGTACAAGATTACTGCCACTTCCTAAGTACCCATAAAAATCCTTTTTGCAACGAGAAAGAGGTTGTGAACATCCCACTCATTGACCAGGGAATCTTTGTACAAGTGATCCCTCAGGGGCAAACGCAGGATTTGTAAAGGGGGGTTTCCACACCACGCCACCAGTGGGCGTGACCAGCATGCATGGGGGCATGGCTATAATATTAGACAGCGCTTGGCTGCTCTCCAACTCTTCCTATCCCCATAATATACATGGGCAATGCTGCGTGTACTACTGTTAGGTGCACTCTCTTTTCGAGCAAAGCGGGAGAGGGGTCCAGCCACCTCAATTATACAGTGCCCCATGGCTTGGAGGGGGGTTTCCAGGAACTAGGACCCCCCCCCCCCCCCCCTTAGTTTGCCTATGCTTCCTCCACCCCTTCATTATCATTTGAATATTTTATACAACAGAACATTATTGTTTTATTTGGGAACGCCCAGATCGATCTAGATCCTCCAATCACAACATGTAAAATGACGGAGCCCCACTCATGCAAACATCTAGACACACAGATCTGTGACTTTCATGTAAAAACAGGAATTTATGCACAAAACTAGAGGCACAACCTCCCTTTTCCTGCTTGATAAACCACAACGTCATGTAAGCCTGCAACATGTTTCTGCCATGAAAAGTTTGATTAACCCAGCACCACCCTCTCTGCACTAAAACAGCCGTATATATAACTGTTCGGTTATTGAAAGTAACTCATCGCAAGTTGTGGAGTTTACACGGAATTCTTATCAACGTAGCAAATTGAAAGTGTAGATCAGTAAATAAAGAGATAACTATAAGTGGGGGCCTTCAACTATCTGTATAGTGAAATCTACACAGAGGAAGAATTAATGGCACACAAAGCGCACAGCCCCCTTGTGACATCATGCAGTCATACCCACTCTCCCAATGACCTCATCAACCCACCATCATAAGAAGACCAAACCGTTGCCGTCACACTTACGTTCAAACACAACAGTAATAACGTATATGTTTTCCTAAAGGAATTATCAAGTTCACTGCCAATCTCCCTGATCCATATAATTATTTTTATATTTTGTTTTGATGCAGGTTTAAGAAACAAGACAAACAAAAAAAACTATTTTCGAGCGCTATCGAAATAGTGGTCCAGATTTAAAGTTTGCGCAGCATAAACCTTTGTGTAAAATTGTCACTCTGGCTATGTGCGCATTTTGCGTCCACATTCGGAGTGGCAAATATCTTACAGTTGTAACCTCTTCAGCTTGTAGCAGTGGATCAGGGGATTTAACATGTAAGTGTAGCCCTATCAGGGTGTCCAGACGCAAGCTAAGCACAATCCTGTGAGTTACGCAGATCTTGAAGCACGTTAGCTACCAGACGTAACTCTCGCGCCTACACAAACCAGGTGGAAGTTTTGGAGTGGACGATTGTTGCATCTGTGCTTCAGGCTGCATAAGCAAGATTTAAGGTTACACGTATCTTATACAGTCATGGGAACGCAAATGTACAGAAGTAATTATAAATCTTACACATTAATGTCGAGATCACACACATCACACCAGGGGCGGGGCCAAAATGACGTCATTTTCAGCGAATCATGTCATCAAGATCGCTCTTCCAATGGTCCAGGAGAACTACCCGAAACTGGGGACATTCTGGGAGAGCAGGGAAATCTGGGACATGGGAGGACGTGAGGTCACTTATGAAAACTGGTGCACAAGAAAAAAGTTGGTGTAGCTCATAGCAACCATCAGATTGTAACTGTCATTTTTATAGAGCAGTTTAAAACATGAAAGCAAACACATTATTATTATCCTTTATTTAGAAAGCACTAAGAATTATGTAGCGCTGGTAGCTATGGGCAATACCACCTTTTTTCCTCTGCACCAGTTTACCTGAATGTCTGGGAAGTTCTTATAATAACACTGTGACATTCTGTAGCTCCTAACAACTCCTATCAGTCTGGCTCAGCCAGCCGAACCTGCGCTAATATCTGATTGGGCGCCTGGGATTACACCACATGTTCTACACGACTATTTTATTAACTATTCCCTGCTGAGACTACAGACAGCCAGGATAACTCATTATATGGCTCCACCAAGTCTGCAGTAATTCGCATATATCAGTATTACACACGTCCTATGTATTTTCTTCTCACTTTCTTATTAGTTGTTTACTGCCTGGTAGTCAGATCCCCGACGTCAGTGAGATGGATGATGCTATGGTGAGAGCTACAGGGATAGAATCTCCTCCCTGCGGGGTGGAAGACGTCTCTAGGAGGAGACTGCAAATTCCTTATCTCAATCTGTTCCCTGACACAACCCCATCCGAAATGAATAATACACAGTAATATCAGTCTCTGCAGTATATGTGGTTCAAAATGTCTGAGTATTATACAGAGGGAGACTGTCTGTGTGTTATGTAGAGGTAGACTGGCTGTGTGTTATACAGAGGGAGACTGACTGTGTGTTATATAGAGACAGACTGGCTGTGTGCTATCTAGAGGGAGACTGGCTGTGTGGTATGTAGAGGGAGACTGGCTGTGTGGTATGTAGAGGGAGACTGGCTGTGTGGTATATAGAGAGAGACTGGCTGTGTGTTATATAGAGGGAGACTGGCTGTGTGTTATATAGAGAGAGACTGGCTGTGTGTTATATAGAGAGAGACTGGCTGTGTGTTATGTAGAGAGACTGGCTGTGTTTTATGTAGAGAGACTGGCTGTGTGTTATATAGAGGGAGACTGGCTGTGTGTTATGTAGAGAGACTGGCTGTGTGTTATGTAGAGAGACTGGCTGTGTGTTATATAGAGAGAGACTGGCTGTGTGCTATATAGAGAGAGACTGGCTGTGTGCTATATAGAGGGAGACTGGCTGTGTGCTATGTAGAGAGATTGGCTGTGTTTTTATGTAGAGACTGGCTGTGTGTTATATAGAGGTAGACTGGCTGTGTGTTATGTAGAGAGAGACTGGCTGTGTGTTATATAGAGAGAGACTGGCTGTGTGCTATATAGAGGGAGACTGGCAGTGTGTTATGTAGAGAGAGACTGGCTGTGTGTAATGTAGAGGTAAGTTGTCTGTGTGTTATATACAGGGAGATTGGCTGTTTGTTATATACAGAGAGATTTGCTGTGTGTTATGTAGAGGCAGGCTGGATATGTGTTATATAGAGGTACCCTTTCCTATGTACAGGATACTGGTATGAATGTACCATAGGGGGTGAGGTTAGAACACCAGTAATGGAACATAATGAGAAATGAAGCCTGGAAAGTAGTCTGAGATTCCATATAAAGGACAGACCTGCCGGAGGTGGGGATACATTGCCGGATGTACCTATACACATCGGAGCCGGATTGTCTGCAGGGGAGAGGGAAAGGGCAGACCTATAACTTCCGTTGCCTTGTCCCCTAACCTGCATGGTCAGTACCGGCTTCTGCCACAGCTGCACTCACAGTACGGGGAGTACCGCAGTGCCGCAGCTGCAGATGCTGCACTCACAGCCCAGGGAGTACCGCAGTGCCGCTGCTGCAGAGGCTGCACTCACAGCCCAGGGAGTACCGCAGTGCCGGCTGCTGCAGATGCTGCACTCACAGCCCAGGGAGTACCACAGTGCCGGCTTCTGCAGAGGCTGCACTCACAGCCCAGGGAGTACCGCAGTGCCGCTGCTGCAGAGGCTGCACTCACAGCCCAGGGAGTACCGCAGTGCCGGCTTCTGCAGAGGCTGCACTCACAGCCCAGGGAGTACCGCAGTGCCACTGCTGCAGAGGCTGCACTCACAGCCCAGGGAGTACCGCAGTGCCGGCTTCTGCAGAGGCTGCACTCACAGCCCAGGGAGTACCACAGTCCTGTTGCTGCAGAGGCTGCACTCACAGCCCAGGGAGTACCGCAGTGCTGTTGCAGCAGAGGTTGCGTCCTGGGCCTAGAGTACAGGCCTAAAAGAAGCAGCGGCACCAGTGCCTGGTAATCCTGGGGGGAATCGGACCATGTCTGTCCATATTAGGGGTGTACACTTAGATGCCCCAACTACAACCACTAAGAGCTACATTCACCATAGACCCCAGCAAGACAAATTCTGAGGGAAACACCGTACAGTTATCTGTAGCCCAGTTTCATAGTATATATTCTGTCTGAGAATGGGGCCCTCAAGGTCCCTAATACACAGAAGTTTTTAGATACTATTTTATTTTACTTTGTGGTGCTGCCACTTACATTTATAGCTGAATTGCTGATTATTTATGAATATGAATTGACTTCACTTTGACATATGGTTTCCCTTTCACATAAAATCAAGTATGTGCTTTTTGTCCTGTTTAGACACACAAATGTGTACAATAACCAATCTAATCTAGCCCTGGAAACTGTGTAGCGGACTACACCATGCTAAGGAAGCCACCAGGAGATCTCTGTGTAGCCGGGTAAAGGAATTTCATGAGCATCGGTGTATCATATCGTCATGTTGCTTCCAACTAAAGACCTGAGCTATGTAGGCCAATAGAGGTCAATGGAGGCCTACAGGCAATGTGGTGTACTCATCCGTACCATTGGCCTCTTGTCCATTTAATGTATGACCCTTATGGTAGACATTGCAAACTGTTTCATTCTAACAAGACTTGTTCACACGAGTGTATCGGCTACATGTGAGGTCCGTTCCATTCTGCTAAACATGTTTTCTCCAGAACTGACCTCCCAGGATCACTTCTAGGTACAGTAAGAAGAGCGGAGGCCAATTCAACAAAAAAGAAAAGAAGAAAATCTGAATAAAGAGAGCTCCAGACAAAGACGGTTTCTCACCATTTGTGTTAGCGACGTGGTCCTTGGGAAATGGTGCAGCCGGTGACTGGTTAAGTAATGTTGATAGTGCTGCGGGACGGGTCTGACCTGGAACTGAGCGTGCGTCAAGCCGGCGTCCACACTGAGGTCCCTGAGAAACAGATGACAAAATATTCACTACAGTAATTGTGTTATATTTGTAGCCAATTATGTCTAAAATCTACAGGTACCTTTAGACGTCACTAAATAGGGTCCAGAACTCTGTTTATAAATAAGGAAGAAATTAGAGGGGGCTACTAGGTGCACTGTCTCCAAACAGTGTTTGGAGACAGTGCAAACCCAGCAATAATTTGCAAATCCATCAATAATTTGGTCCATTGAAGTGTATAATTGCAAGTGGCTGATGGTTCTGTAGATCTTTGTTCATGAATAGATCTGTAATTCAGCTATCGAACATGTGTCACGTTTAATGCTCCTACAACATGAGCAACAACCAGCTCCAGGAACGTGTCCTTCTGCATATCACATATAGATACCCCCTTCCTGCTCAAGCCCCCATCTCCAGACCCTCTTCATAGACACCGAGGGTACACAAAATATATAATGCTGTATTCACAATTTATTTTTGTGGTAAAATGTAATTTTCAGCAAATTCACCTTAAATGAAACGCTGTTTCTTGGATTTGGCTTCTCTCTACACAGGAAAATACTTTAGAACAGGATTTTCCTAACCCAGTCCTCGCGGCCCACTAACAGCGCATGTTTTCCAGATCTCCTTGCTGGAGCACAGGTGTACTCATTACTGACTGACACATTGTAACAGATCCACAGGTGGTATAACTATTACACTTGTCACCAGGAAAACCTGCCCGGTTAGGGCCCCCTGAGGACTGGGTTTGGGAAACACTACTTTAGAAGATTGTTATAGAAGCTCTGTCAGCCCATTTTATTTATACATTGCGTAGTGCCATGTGGAACTGTTCATGTATAGAAATTGGGTTTCCCCAGAGAGTGCTTAGGCCTGATTCATTAAGGATCTTAACTTAAGACACTTCTTATTTAAGTCTCCTGGACAAAACCATGTTACAATGCAAGGGGTGCAAATTAGTATTCTGTTTGGCACATAAGTTAAATACTGACTGTTTTTTCATGTAGCACACAAATATCAACTTTAAATTTCAGTGTACAAATAAGCTATCAAGTATTTGTGTGCTACATGACAAAACAGTCAGTATTTAACTTATGTGCAAAACAGAATGCTAATTTGCACCCCTTGCATTGTAACATGGTTTTGTCCAGGAGACTGAAATGAGAAGTTTCTTAAGTTAAGATCCTTAATGAATCAGGCCCCTTGTGAAGAAGTATGTCTTAGATCCTAAGTGGTTTCCCCCAGGGAAGTCACAGACCCCCCCGCTGGAGCGGTAAGAGAGCATTTAGCAGGCTGACTTGGGAGCAGGTTGGAGCTACTCTGCAAGTGCTCTCTCTCATGGCAAAGTGAGAATACAGTGGGACCTAAATCAACCATGAACACCAGCTGTAGCTGAAGCCATTGGCCCAAATACTTTTTTTTTTTACTGACTGGCTGGCAAATTTTAGCCAGGGGGGCTTGACTCAGCAGTCTGTTAGGAACATTTTAAAGAAAAGAAAATGCAGGTGGCCCAATAACCCAGTCCAAGGTAGTCCCCTATGGGAGCGGCCCAGGGACAGATGCCCTCCCTGGCCTAGCCTGCCCTAGGCCACTGGAACGATCATAATTTAACATCATCCCAGGGTCAGTTATTAATATAACTGACCCTCATAGTCTAAGTGAGAAGATGTCCCAGGTTCATTGGAAAATAACACAAGACCCTCACCCAAAACTCACTTCACCTCTTGTGAAGGTCCTACTTACACCGTTGAGTTTGAGTAGAGAAGGTCTTGGTCCTGTTTCTGCAATGGGCCTCAGGTTGCCCCGCGCCCCCCCAAAAAAACCCTATTATGACTGACCCTTGTGAAAACACCAATTTGTTATACATGAATAGAGCACAGGGCATTAGGCCAGTGACATTTCGGGGGCCGCAATGGGCAATGACCCAATGACAGATTATCTTTAATTGTGGTTATTTCAAAATGAAATGATCTTTCTTGAATATAGAAGAACAAATATTGACTTTATAATGGGCATTTTTTCAACACGAATCCACAACTTGCTTATCGGGAAAAAAATAGAGCAATTCTTTAAAAATAATACAATTAAATTTGAAAGAACCTCTGCTAAACTTGTATTTCTACAATGATGTCATTAAAAGATTATTTTTGTGTACATTGGTAACTGCTGCCAGCGATCATATGAGGTTATCGTCTGGGCTGCCACAAAGAAGTCATTTCATTCTTTCTATAAAAACTCTGGAGTTCTACAGGGATTTCCCAGAGTTCTAGAATGATGATTGTTGGAGAAACTGTTACATTGTTACTGTAACTCATTCTGAATGGAGAATTGAGAACAGCTGGTCCCTGTAAATCATCTTTGAAGCCCAAACTCCATCTGTTTATATAACAGGAGCTAAAGTCTTTATGTTGTACAAACAAAATACAGTGGAGCACACGTACATCTACCTTCATAAGGCTCCATAACTACCCACTGAATGTGGATGTTTGTGACTGTGCAGACAATTTAGTTACTATATTATACCCTATATAACAAAGATTGAACAGATTTTCCTTAAATGAGATATGAATACATTTCAAATTCAAAAATTATGAGGGGAAAAATTTTGCACTGCTTTTTCGTTGATCATTATTGTTTAAAACTTGGAATTTTCTGTATGGATTGAATGTAAATTCCATATATTCCAATAGAATTCCATTTTTACTTGTCAGGGAAGTAACTTTTCAGCCTTAGTGGTGTTATGAGATTAACTGAGGCATATGACTTGGCATTAGGTTTTTGGAGTAAAAATATATATTGAATACGGTACATATTTATTGCTAATTTTCTTTCTGCAGGTGTATATATTACTTATTTCTACATTTTTATGAATCTAGTCAATATTACAGTGACAACACTTGGGTTTTATAGTATACACAACACATACACAATTATTTACGATAGTTTGCGTATAGGTCAATATCAGGTTCTTCTTGACCTCTGTTGACCTTTAGCGCAGTAAGGTTGAGCAGCGTTTAGTCACGTGCTGACTGCTGACCAGAATAATGGAACTCGCACCAACTACAGGAAAATGTAAAACATCTATTTTCTCATGGTCAACACCAGTTCTGGAATTCACTGTGGATTCTGAAACAGTGCCATGCCTACCAAGCGTAATTATATAAAAATTTTGAATGTAACATACACTTATCGGGCCTGATTCATTAAGGAACTTATGCAAGAATTTGAGTAAATTTTCTTACTTAGGTTTTCTGGATAAAACCATGTTACAATGCAAGGGTTGCAAATTAGTTTATTTTTTTTGCACATAAGTTAAATACTGTCTGTTTTTTCATGTAGCACACAAATACTTTATAGTTTATTTGTACAAATAAATTTACAGTTGATATTTGTGTGCTACATGAAAAAATAGCCAGTATTTAACTTATGTGCAAAATAATAATCCATTTTACACCCCTTGAATTGCAACATGGTTTTGTCCAGAATACTTAGGTAAGAAAACTTACTCAAATTCTTGTCTAAGTTCCTTAATGAATCAGGCCCATCATTTTCAAGTTCAACATTAGCAAAGTTAGCATTCCGTTTATGCATAAAGGATGATTATTCCTCGTTCACTAGGTCTGAGCGTCAGTCGGCAAGGGGCCAAACTCAGCACAGCCTTTCCTCACCATGGGTGTACCCAAGCCTGACGGTATCTAAATTTCGCTGATCACTTTTCAAACTCATTTCTTGTGTATGGTGTTTAACTGTCCGTCTGGTAAACACAAAGGCAGTGTAGAGTGCTACACACTTACCAGTCTGTACCTTCAGCCAAGTACCTGGGCCCCAACGTTTGGGACATCTGAACTTGTTGGTTGAAGTCGAAGCCTGGGCGTAATCGATGTGGATGGACAGACATCCGCTCCTGAGTCCGCCTATGAGAAATTACAGACCGGTCAGAGAGAGCTCACAGAGGTGGGACATAGAAGATTATAGAAATTATTTTGTTTATAGACTGTATCGCTGTAAAAATTCCATATAACTAAGCTAGCTTCAAATATTAATTTAATATAATTTGTCTGCGTCAACATATATGTCTTGCAGTTTGTAACATTTTTGTTTTGGCCTTCATCATCGTCATCATAATTTATTTATTTATATAGCGCCACTAATTCCGCAGCACTGTACTGAGAACTCATTCACATCAGTCCCTGCCCCATTGGAGCTTACAATCTAAATCCCCTAATTTATACACACACAAACCAAGAGAGACTAAGGGCAATTTTAATAGCAGCCAATTAATCTACCAGTATGTTTTTGGAGTGTGGGAGGAAACCGGAGTACCCAGAGGAAACCCACGCAAACACGGGGAGAAGATACAAACTCCACACAGATAAGGCCATGGCCAGGAATCGCACTCATGACCCCAGTTCTGTGAGGCAGAAGTGCTAACCACTGAGCCACCGTGCTGCCCAACTTTGTAAGATCTTGTGGGTCCGTAAGGGCTGTCCAGGAGTGAACCACAAGGAGGGGGTTGACAAAAGGACAAAGGAAATGCACACTTAAACTAAAAATTTTCCAGGGGGTCAAAGCCCAAAAAAACCCCAAAACATTAGAATGCCCTAGGAAAATCAGCACGTATGGAATATCTTTACATGGCCTCCCCAACTTTGACTTCAGTTCTGTAGGCAACTTAAGAACCCAAAGCCTGACCACTCCATCCTTTTTTGCTCTCCGCGTACTTAGGGCATCGTCATACTCTAGACCAATGCTAGACGTGAGTGTCACGTGACTCACCTGGGATGAGGAACAAGCCGGCGGTGCTGTGCCTCGAGAAGCTGCTGCTGGAGGAGGTATTGCTGGTGTAGGGCCTGAGGTAGGAAGGAGGGTCCCGCCACCTCCTGAAACTGTAGACCAGTCAGAGGCGGCAGTGGCTGGTGCAGTACTCCGTTATGCTGGTGAGCTGTGGCCATGTGGGGGGCCATGCCTTGCTGTGGCTGGACCGGGTGATGATGGAGAGGGAAGTCGGGGAGCTGAGGTTGGGGGCTCAGATGAAAGTGACGGCAGGAGGTAGCATGGGCATGCTGGGAACGCTGGAATGGCGCACCTGGAAGACAAGCACAATGCAACGCACAGTTATAAATAAGAAGTACTAAATACAATGTAAGTATAGTGGGTGTACGTAGTCCTCCCATAGACCTAATGCACAAAGCGGACAGGCTATGAAATACCTGTGACACATGGAAGCCCTAACATGGCCCCAGGCAAATAGATCCACTCTTAAGACCTGTTTTAGAGTTGGGCAGCAGTCAAATTTTGCCATGTAAATTTGTGAGTTCAGCTTGTGCATGAATTTTGAGTTGAGTAGATCTTGTACTTGCACCCACTGGTGCTTGGGGAGGTTGGTCAGGGTCAATGCCGTTTAAGTTTAGTTCAGTAGGGGTGGGGAGAGGCAAATCAATCGCACCCCTTGGGGATGTGTCCAATTTTGACTTACTGTGTAATGAAGTTACCCCTTATAGACCTGGTGCGAGTTTATGAGTTTACAATGGAAGACGCATTTTTTGCGCTGATTTTATCTATACGCTAAAGTTGCACAAATCTTAAGATACATTCAAATCCAAATACAACAACAGAAATGTAAGTGTACGGATGCATTTTTGCAAGTACACAAAAGTGGTAACTTTATAATGAGCTCAGGCCCTTAGTGTAGACAGCACCTAATATGTAAATGTTACTCCTGACTGCTAAGAAATAAAACAGACTTTCCGCAAAAGGCTTCTGGATGTGTATGAAAATAATCTATTGGTCATATCATGCCCATTATCTCTTATACTAAGCGTTCACAATGTAAACTTGGTAATCGCTGTATAATGTATTATAGTTATGCAGTCTGCACATTAGCAATAAGAATATTAATTGCAGCTGATATACAGTGCATGTGATCAGAACAACATTTCAGATATCAGCTTTAACCAAGTCACCTAATAATTAGTTATCAAAAATAACCTTTGATCATTATTGTGGACTGGAGATATAGGACCCCCTGAAAATCCTCCCTGGCTTTAATAAGATATTCACTGTCCAACAAAGGTGACAATTACTGAGAGATGACTCCACAATGACACATTTTACAGAGAATTCAGAACTTTATGTTACAGTAAATTCTTTAGTCTTAGCCTGCAGGTCAGACCAGTAAATATACAATATAAGATGTATTATATATATATATATATGTTACTAGTGACCTTTACAAACGTAGATCTAAAAGTCTCATGAACTCATCACAACTGAAGGTATCTGATATGTGACACATAAGATATCATGTTAGTAATTATATCCTCCAGCCATATGTCTGGTAACAGAGAACAATCGCTCACACACCAATGCACCAGCTGATGCATACCTGCCAACATTACCTGAAATTTTGGACAAAATAAGCCACACACCACAAGTACACAAATCATCTTCCAGATCTATCCAACCCGTCAGAAAGACGGAAACTGAGGTTTATTGTAGGGTAACTGGTGATTATTAGAGAATCCCCCCCTCCCCCCCACTCCACAGCTGAGGCTGCAGGAAGCTGTCAGTGACAGATACATCTCACACATAGACACAGGCAGCAACTGTGCTGAGAATCACTGGGATCCATATAAAGGCGCAGTAACCCCTCCAGCCTGATGTCACTAATGTTACTGCAACCTGGACCCAACAGAACTGGTGTCAGCTATGTGTTCTAATGTAACCCAATGCAATGTTACTGTACTGTTTATATATGTCCAGTGTTTATATACCTGCAGTATTCCTATATGTACAATGTTTCTATATGCGCTGTATTTCTATATGTACGATCATCATCATCACCATGTATTTATATAGCGCCACTGTTTCCGCAGCGCCGTACAGAGAACTCACTCACATCAGTCCCTGCCCCATTGGAGCTTACAGTCTAAATTCCCTAACATACACACACACACACAGACAGAGACAGAGACTAGGGTGAATTTTTGATAGCGGCCAATTAACCTACCAGTATGTTTTTGGAGTGTGGGAGGAAACCGGAGCACCCGGAGGAAACCCACGCAAACACGGGGAGAACATACAAACTCCTCACAGATAAGACCATGGTCAGGAATTGAACTCATGACCCCAGTGCTGTAAGGCAGAAGTGCTAACCAATGAGCCACCGTGCTGCCCGTTTCATATGCCCTGTATTTCTATATGTACAGGACAACTCATGGTAGTTGTTGCAGATAAGGCACCTCCAGGGGCGGCTTAACAAAATATGTCTAGAGGCAAAGAGAATGTACAGCTTCTTCTTTACCCAACCCCCCCCCCCCCCCCAAATGCCTCTGTTAATTCAATAAAACTACAAGATTCTGCATATTAGCAAAAAAGGTAAAAATAAAATGTGGAAATCATTTTGATACACTGATATTTTCTACAAATGAAAACTAACTTAAATGCAATTGAAACATTAAATCTGCTCTGGTTGCTGCTTAGTGAGATATAAAGTATCAGTGTATATAACAGGGTTAAAGACATTTGAAGTAGAGGTCTCTGCAAGACGTAAATAACCTTTATGTCAAGAATCCCGTGTGCCCCCTCTCGCTAATAGAGTGGGTGGGAACAAGCTTTAAATAACACAGAACTTGTCTCATCGGCAGCAGGTTGGGAGATAATCTGTTTAACTCATTGATATGCTAATTGCCTCTCTTACATCTTGGGGTCCAAAGTAATGGCCTCAATTGCCCTCCACCTCATCCGCCCTCCAAACATTGATGCCAGAGACATAACTGGGCAGGTTCTAATTGCCCCAAGGGGGGCAGAAGGGTTTGAATTATGAAGAATATCCTCTTTACAAAAAAATAATGATACAAGTTGATTATGAAGAAAGAAGCCTTATTTTATGGTTCGCCAAATACCAAATCTTTTTATTAAAGTTCTGTGGGCTCTAATGTATGGAAAATATCAGTGTATGAAGAGGACAGGAACAGTGTTTCTGTAGAGAATGATGAGCGTCTCATTATTTGGTGATGGTGATGACCCCAGGTTAGTTACTGGTGGGTACAGCCAGTATTTGTCCTTACTGCTTCTTCTTCATTTCTGGGCATAGTTATCAAAGGGCGAAAAGCTTTACTGATGGTGAAAATGGGTGTTGTTGCCAGAGGTGGGGCTTTATTTCCCAACATGTATGACGCATTTCGCAAGAGACTGGCGCGGCAAAGCAGAGCGTTAACCCTTATCGCCCCCGGCCAGTATCTCTGGAACAGCAGCATTTCTTGACAAATTGCGTCGACCAGTGATTCTTTTTATCGACATATATTCTGCCCCATCACCGGTCTTTTATTAGACCTTTTCTAGGAAGATGAAGGTGGTGTGGACCCTACGCGTTCTGTGCTGCAGTTGGATAAAGAAGAGGATGACGTCAGCACTGACCACACACCAAGGGAAACATGTATTTTTGGTGAACTTTGGATCAGGAACTATTATTTAGACCGGTGCATGGTTTGTCCTTTCCATCTGACAGTAGGATTTTAGTACATCGCCTCTGGGCAATTTACAAACTAGCACAACTGCAACAGCAGAATTCTTCCCTCTGTCACAAACTTATACACCTAATTTTGCATGATTTCTGCAGGTAGGTGCCTGGCTTAGAGCGCCAATATGGCAGAGACGGTTGAGGTCACATTTAGAGTTAGGCTGGGTACACACTACAGGTTTTGCACCCGATTATAGGCCAATCACACTTTAAACGACTGTTAGGTCTGATATCGCAATAGTGTGTACTCTCCCACGATCATGTTTTATTGTTCTAAAGCTCATCGTATCGTTTGATTTGATTTTATAAACAGACTAAAAATCTCTATTAACGATGGAACGATATCGGGCAAATTCTGCAGTGTGTACACACTTAGGACCAGCAGTGTCCGTAGATCTCCATAGAGTTTACAGGGTTACAATTCCTTCAGCCGATGGTTATGACAGATGAGGAGCACAGATGTGAAGGTAAATGTTGTAGATCGTGTATAGTGTGTACACATGGATCGGCTGCTGATCGGGACTTTCAGTTTTTGGTTAAATCGTTAATGATATCGCATTGGGAAATTTTCTTTAGTGTGTACCCAGCCTTAGGAGCAATCATCATCATCATCATCAGTTATTTCTATAGCACCACTAACAATTCCAGCTAGAGGGTGCAAATTTGCACCTATATCAATCATATAGGGATCCAAGGGGGGCAAATGTAGTTTCCTTTTGCCTGTAGGGAAAATGCAGTCTGCTTTTGCAGGTAGAACGTAAATACGGAGCAGCTTTATTTTAACAATACAATTTAGAGTTATCTATGACGCGCCCCCACAAGAAAATAGAACTGGTTGCACATTGGGCATTTTTAGCGAGAGTCTTGCGTCTAAGAAGGCGAAGCCACGATAAGGGGAACGTGCGCTATAGTACTGAGACTCAACGATTGTATTCTCTCTCCATCAATGTCAATCTATAGATTGAATTTTCAATTCATGTTCCCCAATTAATAGCACGATGATCCCCAAATAGTGTATTCATTGTTCTGTTGTCTATGAGTGATCATTATTTAAACTTAGATGCTCTGCAGAACTAAGGCTCTTTTGCAGAGAGCTGCAACAAAGTAACATAAGCTGACAGGGTTGTAATTTCCTTTTAAGCTCAGTGACTATAGATGAGAGAGGGGTGTACACTCCAACTCACAAGTAGATAGGTTAGGAATATGCTTATTTTCCCCACCAGAAAGCCACAGTTAATAACTATGAATTGCAAATTATATTGTTGTCAGATTAGGGTTGATTTTTTTCCCATTGTACGGACTTCTCTCACTCCCAGGTGTAACGTCAGATTGTGGTGATCCATAGCAGGCGTTCCATGGGAATGTGGAGCGGGGAGGAGTTGATCCCTCTGGGGAGAACGGGGCATAGTGCACCGCAGTTGTAGCTAGCCTATCATATGCCATCTTACCATCTCTGGCCACCCAACTTGTGAAATACAGACATGGTACGCTGAAAGAAGATAGTAACTCTTTTATACTATTTTAACTTGACATCTTTATTGGAGAAATTGCATGAAAAATATATGAAATGTGACTCTATTTCTGTGCACACTAAGGAGGTCAGTTTGTGGAACAGGATAACTGAACAGAGGGTGCGATTTTAGGGGCGTCCTATGCTGTGAGGTGCATACCCACTTTCACTACACTCGGTATTTCCGTATCTAGTTCCAAACACCCAATGCTGATACATTGTTACTTTGTCTATCTCCCAGGTGTATTGTTACACAATGCATTAAACAATTGTTTTCTGCATTTTTCTTTCGTGCTATTTGCTAAGTGTACTATACCCAGGTAATACATTGAGATCTCAACTATTTTTTATTTTTTTTTGACACACACTGATAGGTGCCAAATTGTTTCTGTACCCTCAGTGGCAATAACTATATAGGTGTAGAAATACACAGGTGATCCTTTGTGATATCAACCGGTAAAATAAGTGAAAACACACTGACTGCTGCAGAACTCAGCTTGTTTATTTTACAGTACTAATCGCTAATCATAATAAGTCCCTTTTCATTGTGAAAACACAATATCCAATTCCCTTGTGTTGACTGAGTTACAGTAGTGCCAGACCGGCGCTTGTGATGGCAGCATTAATAGAGATGGGTTTGTCTCCCACTGACACACTGATGTTAGGCAGTGCTCTGAATGCGCCGTGTCCCCCCTACATTGTAATGTGTCAGCACTGGAGTGATTGAGGCCCAGGATGGGACATTACTAGGGTAAGAATTAGCAAATTACAGGCTGAAGTTCAATCAAGTAACAGCTAACAGAATATCTTGATTTTGAGATATCTCTAATTATATGCTTCCATCTAATGGCGTGTTCAACTAGAGAGTATTGTGTGATATCAGTGCTTCTGCTGGATGCATAACTCCCAACATTTATTGGGAAGAAAACATAATAAAATAAGCCCCTCCCTTGACCTGCACAAACCCTGCCCCCAATTCACACAAACACACCTACTGCACACAAATGGGGGGGAGGCGGTTCAATGTCCTCTGACATTCTATACCATGAGAGGTCCTGTGCCAATATCTATTACTGTTACACCAAATGCGTGTATTTCAGCATATAAATGTTGTGTCAAGCTGCAGAGTTCTACTTGTGCCAGACACAGACCAAAACTACCACTACTGGCTATGAAGTATTCTTGTCTCTAAGAGTATAACATTGTCAGAGTATTCTTGTCACTAGTATAACTGTCAGAGTATTCTGAGTATTCTTATCACTAGTATAACTCTGTCAGAGTATTACAAGTATTCTCATTACTGGTATAAATGTCAGAGTATTCCAAGTATTCTCATCACTGGTATAACTGTCAGAGTATTCCGAGTACTCTCATTACTAGTATAACTCTGTCAAAGTATTCTCGCCACTATTAAAACTTTGTCAGAGTATTCAGAGAATTCTCATCACTAGTATAACTATCAGAGTATTCCAAGTTTTCTCGGCACTAGTATAACTGTCAGAGTATTCAGAATATTCTGATCACTAGTATAACTGTCTGAGTATTCCGAGTATTCTCATCACTAGTATAACTGTCAGAGTATTCAGAATATTCTGATCACTAGTATAACTGTCAGAGTATTCAGAATATTCTCATCACTAGTATAACTGTCAGAGTATTCCAAGTATTCTTATCACTAGCATAACTCTGTCAGAGTATTCTGAGTATTCTCAATACTAGTATAATTGTCAGAGTATTCTCGCCACTACTAAAACTTTGTCAGAGTATTCCAAGTATTCTCATCACTAGTATAACTGTCAAAGTATTCAGCGTATTCTCGTCACTGGTATAACTTGGTTAGAGTATTCCAAGTATTCTCATCACTAGTATAACTGTCATCAAGTATTCTTGTCACTAGTATAACTTTGTCAGAGTAATCAGAGTATTCTCGTCACTAGTATAAATGTCAGAGTATTCCAAGTATTCTCATCACTGGTATAACTGTCAGAGTATTCCGAGTACTCTCATTACTAGTATAATTCTGTCAAAGTATTCTCGCCACTATTAAAACTTTGTCAGAGTATTCAGAGAATTCTCATCACTAGTATAACTATCAGAGTATTCCAAGTTTTCTCGGCACTAGTATAACTGTCAGAGTATTCAGAATATTCTGATCACTAGTATAACTGTGAGTATTCCGAGTATTCTCATCACTAGTATAACTGTCAGAGTATTCAGAATATTCTGATCACTAGTATAACTGTCAGAGTATTCAGAATATTCTCATCACTAGTATAACTGTCAGAGTATTCCAAGTATTCTTATCACTAGCATAACTCTGTCAGAGTATTCTGAGTATTCTCAATACTAGTATAATTGTCAGAGTATTCTCGCCACTACTAAAACTTTGTCAGAGTATTCCAAGTATTCTCATCACTAGTATAACTGTCAAAGTATTCAGCGTATTCTCGTCACTGGTATAACTTGGTTAGAGTATTCCAAGTATTCTCATCACTAGTATAACTGTCATCAAGTATTCTTGTCACTAGTATAACTTTGTCAGAGTAATCAGAGTATTCTCGTCACTAGTATAAATGTCAGAGTATTCTAAGTATTCTCGTAAACTGGTATAACTTGGTTAGATTCAGAGTATTCTCATCACTAGTATAACTGTCAGAGTATTCCAAGTATTCTTATCACTAGTATAACTGTCAGAGTATTCCGAGTACTCGCATAACTAGTATAACTGTCAGAGTATTCCAAGTATTCTCATCATTAGCATAACTGTCAGAGTATTCCAAGTATTCTTGTCACTAGTTAAACTTCGTCAGAATAGTCTGAGTATTATCATCACTAGTATAACTGTCAGAGTATTACAAGTATTATCATCACTAGTATAAATGTCAGAGTATTCAGAGTATTCTCATCACTAGAATAACTGTCGGAGTATTACAAGTATTATCATCACTAGTATAACTTTGTAAAAGTAATCAGAGTATTCTCGTTACTAGTATAAATGTCATAGTATTACAAGTATTCTCGTCACTAGTATAAATATCAGAGTATTCATAGTATTCTCGTCACTAGAATAACTGTCAGAGTAATACAAGTATTATCATCACTAGTATAACTTTGTCAGAGTATTCTTATCACTAGTATAACTGTCAGAGTATTCAGAGTATTATCATCACTAGTATAACTTTGTAAGAGTAATCAGTGTATTCTCGTCACTAGTATAAATGTCAGAATGTTCAGAGTATTCTAGTCACTAGTATAACTGTCAGAGTATTACAAGTATTATCATCACTAGTATAACTTTGTAAGAGTAATCAGAGTATTCTCATCACTAGTATAAATGTCAGAGTATTACAAGTATTCTCGTCACTAGTATAACTTTGTCAGAGTATTTAGAGTATTCTTATCACTAGCATAGCTGTCAGAGTATTCAGAGTATTCTCGTCATTAGTATAACTGTCAGAGTATTCCGATTTGCTGTGTTTCTGATTCAAGTTCTTTAACATAAATGTAGAGGAATGACAATCACTAGAACATTGTGTCACAGCTTGAGGATAATGACACCACTTTTCTCTCCCAGAGCCGGTAAAATTACTCCAAGAGGCAAACACTGCATTAAATGACTGAAGCTGAGAAATATATCTTTAAGATACGAATATTGATATAAGTGTAGTCAGACATCTGTATAAAATAGCCTAAAAGTGTTGAGGGGGGGGTTATTCAATCAAATTTATATACGATAAATGGAGTAAAAATGAGTTAAGTTATTGTCCATAACCAGCCCTCACATGGAGAAACATGAGCAGAGAGAGGGTCCTCTTCAGCTCTATTGGAGAGTTCTGGATGGATTGAGCTCTCCTGAGCTGCGGCCAGTGATTCCCGTACGCTACAGGGTATAGGGAGGTGACATTCTATCTACCACATGTCAGGGATAAGTAAAAGTTTTGGACAACACCACAGTGCTATTGCCAGCGGTAGCTCTCGTGGCGAAGAGATTCTCCGGCCTTCTCTAGAGAAAGCTTCCCCGTGCAACGCTCTATTCTTAGGCTGGGTACACACTACAGGTTTTACAACCGATTATCGGGCCAATCACACAATAAGCAGCGGTTAGGCCCAATATCGCATTTGTGTGTATGCTCCTATGATCATGTTTTATCGTACCGAAGCACATCGTATTGATTGATTTGATTTTATAACGATTGGTCCCACAAATGAAGAGGAAGTTTCTACTCTCTTATCTTCCTTCTCTACTCCTGTCCTCTTGATCCCATTCCCTCACAAATTGGTAGATCCCTGTCTCCTGTGCTCATTCCCCCTCTAACTAAAATCTGTAATCTATCTCTCTCTACTGGTAGCTTTCCATCACTATAAAAGCATGCAGTGATTAGTCCTTTTCTGAATAAACTAAATTCTGACCCAAACTCTCTCTCAAATTACCGCCCCATCTCTCAGCTCCCATGCCCCTCCAAGCTTCTCCAGATTGCCTACACTCACCTCACACACTTTCCTACAGCAAACAACCTACGGGATCCTCTTCAGTTAGACTTTCACTCTCAACACTCCACAGAGACTGCGTTGACCAAGGTTGTCAATGATCTGATCACAGCAAAAAGTGAAAACCATTACGGTCTTATAATTCTCCTGGATCTCTCTGCTGCATTCAACACTGTCGAGTACTCTCTCCTCATACAAACGCTACAATCCCTAGGTCTTGAAGGCACTGTCCTATCCTGGGGCCTGATTCATTAAGGATCTTAACTTGAGAAACTTCTTATTTCAGTCTCCTGGACAAAACCATGTTACAATGCAAGGAGTGCAAATTAGTATTCTGTTTTGCACATAAGTTAAATACTGACTGTTTTTTCATGTAACACACAAATATCAACTTTAAATTTCAGTGTACAAATAAGCTATCAAGTATTTGTGTGCTACATGAAAATACATTAGCACAGTAGCACTTAGCCTTATGAATCAAACCATTGTCCTATAGATTGTAAGCTTGCGAGCAGGGTTCTCTTACCTCTCTGTCTGTACGTATCACCCAGTATTTTTATATTGCTGTTTGTTCCCAATTGTAAAGCGCTACGGAATCTGCTGGCGCTATATAAATAAATGTTGAAGAGTGTGCAGAGTCACAATCTTTTCAGCTGACAGATGAAGTGTAAAATGTGTATAGTGTGTACACAGGAATCGGCATGCTGATCGGGACTTTCAGTCGTTGGTAAAATCGTTAACGATATCGCATCGGGAGAAATTTTGAGCAGTGTGCACCCAGCCTTACTGCGGCTAGCCACTATAGCTGCCACGGTCACCTTCTCACAGTAAATCATGACAATAGGAGGTTTTATATCACTGTGATAAGTGGCAATCGAAAAAAAAAAACCATCCCTATTGCCACTTCCTAATAAATAGTAGGGTGTGCACCGGCCACTTTTAGTGTTTTGGGTTTTGGGTTCTGATTAGCTTGAGGTTTTGGGTTCTGATTTGTTTTGCCAAAACATCCAACGAAAGGTTTTGGTTCTGATTTATTTTTAAAAAAAGCATAAAAAGTGCTAAAAACCAGTTTTGTGGGGTTTTTTTTGCACTCCTACGCTATTATTAACCTCAATAACATTCAATAACAATAATTTCCACTAATTTCCAGTCTATTCTGAACACCTCACAATATTATTTTTAGGCCAAAAGGTTGCACCGAGGTAGCTTGAGCACATAATGCCAAAAAAAGAGGTACAAGATGGAATTGTTCTGGGACCTCCCTCCCACCCCTCGCGAGATTCGACGCGAGACTTGGACGACAGAGCCTTGTTTTCAATTTTTTGCCCGCCGGAAATATCCGAACAGTGCTCGGATCCCGTTCGGATCCGCACTGTTCGGGTGGGCTCGGATTAGCGGAATCCGAGTCCGCTCATCTCTAATAAATAGACCCCTAAGTAAGAAACACATTTACCCCCTTCCTTGAATAAAGACAGAATTGGTGCAGAGCTAGCCACGCACACTGCAATCCAGTAACTCAGCCCAAGTGAATCATAGGCAGCCAAATTGCACAAGACAGCATCTATGGCCAACATTTCTACTGATTAGTTCACTAAAGAAAACTACATGCCAGGGGCCGGGAGAGACTACACGCAGTCTGAGGCAGTGGGCGCACCGGGCTGACGGGAGTGTCAGGTGATTGGGTGTGAGGTGGTCATGTGACCTTCACATCCATTCGTGTGTCAGGCTCTCTCTTTTACAGGAATCTCTGCTCATTTTTTCTTGCAACCCGTAGAGGGGTGCTGAAAAATGAGCAGAGATTCCTAACATAATGTCCAGCAATGAGAGAGAGAGATTATTCCTCTTTTTCTTCTTCATTACTGTCAAATTTATTTCAAAAATTAAAATCTTGCTGTAAAATACTGTATTTTGCTCTCTGAATAAGATACAATCACATGAAAGTCACTTTGGGCCGGATTCATTAAGGATCTTAAATTAAGAAGTTTCTTATTTAAGTCTCTTGGACAAAACCATGTTACAATGCAAGGGGTGCAAATTAGTATTCTGTTTGGCACATAAGTTAAATACTGACTGTTTTTTCATGTAGCACACAAATACTTGATAGCTTATTTGTACACTGAAATTTAAAGTTGATATTTGTGTGCTACATGAAAAAACAGTCAGTATTTAACTTATGTGCAAAACAGAAAACTCATTTGCACCCCTTGCATTGTAACATGGTTTAGTACAGGAGACTGAAATAAGAAGTTTCTTAAGTTAAGAATCCTTAATGAATCAGGCCCTTTGTGTACAACTAATTGTTAACAATTAAGTACTATACTTCAGTTCCACAACTGACGTTCCATTATCCGCTCCAGGTTTGTGTTAGAACATAAGGCAGAACACTAGACCTTGTTATATACAGATGGCTTCGTGTTTAGCTTCGGGGTGTGAATTGGAGATTCAGCCGTTAGCTCTGCCGTATGGCAGCTGTTTGGAGTATGGCAGAGGTTGGACAATGGACAGGAAATTTATAGTATAAAGAGAAGCACGGGTGTATGTTATGTTTACCATGTGTACGTGGCCTAAACGTTTGTAACAAAGCAAAACCATATTATATACTTCTGGCAGGGCAGCTGCCTCCGCTAAGTTGCTAGGCACAGTGAAAATAATGAGCCGGGTCCCTAGATGACTTCGGCCCCATGAGGACCATTGGCCAACAACTGGGTTAAACTGGAGATAAACATATCTAAAAAAAATCTAAATAAAAGAGCTTTACAAATATGAGAGGTATGAGCTGCCACTAAACATATATGTTTATCCCATGAATTAATTATAATTCCTTAGTAACCACTGCTGATCATATCTGAGATTTACTTGAAAACAAATACAAACAATAAAAATCAGCAAGTCCTAATCAATTAATAGGATCTTTCCACTTTAGGTCGGATTTTATGGAAACAAGAACAGCTGTTTCTATGTAGTAAGCGTGTGTGAAATCTATCAGGCAGCTGTATGGAGAGAGGTGTCACCTGTATGGAGGGCAGTGTCACCTGTATGGAGGGCAGTGTCACCTGTATAGAGGGCAGAGACATCTGCATGGAGGGCAGTGCCACCTGTATGGAGAGCAGTGTCACCTGTATGGAGGGCAGTGTCACCTGTATGGAGGGCAGTGTCACCTGTATAGAGGGCAGAGATATCTGTATGGAGGGCAGTGTCACCTGTATAGAGGGCAGAGACATCTGTATGGAGGGCAGTGTCACCTGTATGGAGAGAGGTGTCACCTGTATGGAGAGCAGTGTCACCTGTATAGAGGGCAGAGACATCTGTATGGAGGGCAGAGTCACCTGTATGGAGGTATCGAGGGCAGTGTCACCTGTATGGAGAGCACTGTCACCTGTATAGAGGGCAGTGTCACCTGTATGGGGAGGGAATAGACACCTGTATGGAGAGCACTGTCACCTGCATGGAGGGCAGAGTCACCTGTATGGAGGTATCGAGGGCAGCGTCACCTGTATGGAGGTATTAAGGGCAATGTCACCTGTATGGAGGGTAGTGTCACCTGTATGGAGGTATTGAGGGCAGTGTCACCTGTATGGAGGTATTGAGGGCAATGTCACCTGTATGGAGGGTAGTGTCACCTGTATGGAGGTATTGAGGGCAACGTCACCTGTATGGAGGTATTAAGGGCAATGTCACCTGTATGGAGGGTAGTGTCACCTGTATGGAGGTATTGAGGGCAGCGTCACCTGTATGGAGGTATTGAGGGCAATGTCACCTGTATGGAGGGTAGTGTCACCTGTATGAAGGTATCGAGGGCAGCATCACCTGTATGGAGGTATCGAGGGCAGCATCACCTGTATGGAGGTATCGAGGGCAATGTCACCTGTATGGGGAGGGAATAGACACCTGTATGGAGAGCACTGTCACCTGCATGGAGGGCAAAGTCACCTGTATGGAGGTATCGAGGGCAGCATCACCTGTATGGAGGTATCGAGGGCAGTGTCACCTGTATGGAGGTATTGAGGGCAATGTCACCTGTATGGAGGGTAGTGTCACCTGTATGAAGGTATCGAGGGCAGCATCACCTGTATGGAGGGCAGTGTCCTTTGTATGGAGAGCAGTGTCACCTGTATGGAGAGCAGTGTCACCTGTATTGAGAGCAGCGTCATCTGTATGGAGGGCAGTGTCATTTGTATGGAGGGCAGTGTCATTTGTATGGAGGTTAGCGTCACCTGTATGGAGAGCAGTGTCACCTATACGGAGGGCAGCGTCACAGTCACCTGAATGGAGGCCAGTGTCACCTGTATGGAGGGCAGTATCACCTGTATGGAGGGCAGGGTCACCTGAATGGAGAGCAGTGTCATCTCTATGGAGGGCAGCGTCACCTGTATGGAGGTTAGTGTCACCTGTATGTAGGGCAGTGTCACCTGTATGGAGGGCAGGGTCACCTGTATGGAGGGCAGCGTCATCTCTATGAAGGGCTGCATCACCTGTATGGAAGGCAGTGTCACCTGTCCTGTATTGAGAGCAGCATCATCTGTATGGAGGGCAGTGTCCCTTGTATGGAGGGCAGAGTCACCCGTATGGAGAGCAGTGTCATCTGTATGGAGGGCAGTGTCACCTGTATTGAGGGCAGCATCATTTGTATGGAAGGCAGTGTCACCTGTATGAAGGGCAGCGTCACCTGTATGGAGAGCAGTGTCACCTATACGGAGGGCAGCGTCACAGTCACCTGAATGGAGGCCAGTGTCACCTGTATGGAGGGCAGTATCACCTGTATGGAGGGCAGGGTCACCTGAATGGAGAGCAGTGTCATCTCTATGGAGGGCAGCGTCACCTGTATGGAGGTTAGTGTCACCTGTATGTAGGGCAGTGTCACCTGTATGGAGGGCAGGGTCACCTGTATGGAGGGCAGGGTCACCTGTATGGAGGGCTGCATCACCTGTATGGAAGGCAGTGTCACCTGTCCTGTATTGAGAGCAGCATCATCTGTATGGAGGGCAGGGTCATCTGTATGGAGGTTAGTGTCACCTGTATGGAGAGCAGCCACCTGTATGGAGAGCAGTTACCCGTATGGAGGGCAGCATCATCTGTATGGAGGGCAGCGTCACCGTCATCTGTATGGAGGACAGGTTCACCTGTATGGAGAGCAGTTACACCTGTATGGAGGCCAGTGTCACCTGTATGGAGGGCAGTTACACCTGTATGGAGGACAGGGTCACCTGTATGGAGTGCAGTGTCGTCTGTATGGAGGGCAGTGTCCCTTGTTTGGAGGTTAGTGTCACCTGTATGTAGGGCAGTGTCACCTGTATGTAGGGCAGTGTCACCTGTATGGAGAGCAGAGTTATTCGTATGGAGAGCAGAGTCATCTGTATGGAGGTATCGAGGGCAGTGTCACCTGTATGGAGGGCAGCATCACCTGTATGGAGAGCAGTGTCACCTGTATGGAGGGCAGTGTCACCTGTATGGAGGGTAGCGTCACCTGTATGGAGGGCAGCGTCACCGTCATCTGTATGGAGCGGAGGGCAGCGTCACCTGTATGGAGAGCAGTGTCACCTGTATGGAGGGCAGCGTCACCGTCATCTGTATGGAGCGGAGGGCAGCGTCACCTGTATCGAGAGCAGTGTCACCTGTATGGAGGGCAGCATCACAGTCATCTGTATGGAGGGGAGGGCAGCGTCACCTGTATGGAGAGCAGAGACACCTGTATGGAGAGCAGTGTCATCTGTATGGAGGGCAGAGACACCTGTATGGAGGGCAGTGTCACCTGTATGGAGGGCAGTGTCACCTGTATGGAAGGCAGCGTCACTTGTATGGAGAACAGCGTCACTTTTTGGAGGGCAGCGTCACCTGTATGGAGTGGAGTATCACCTGTATGGAGGGGAGTATCGCCTGTATGGAGGGGAGTATCAGCTGTATGGAGAGCACTATCACCTGTATGGAGGGCAGTGTCACCTGTATGGAGGGCAGTATCAGCTGTATGGAGGGCAGTATCAGCTGTATGGAGGGGAGTATCAGCTGTATGGAGGGCAGTATCAGCTGTATGGAGGGCAGAGACACCTGTATGGAGGGCAGTGTCACTTGTATGGAGAACAGCGTCACTTTTTGGAGGGCAGCGTCACCTGTATGGAGAGCAGCATCACCTGTATGGAGGGGAGTATCAGCTGTATGGAGAGCAGTATCACCTGTATGGAGGGCAGTATCACCTGTATGGAGGGCAGTGTCACCTGTATGGAGGGCAGTGTCACCTGTATGGAGGGCAGTGTCATCTGTATGGAGGGCAGAGACACCGGTATGGAGGGCAGAGACACCTGTATGGAGGGGAGTATCAGCAGTATGGAGATCAGGGTCACCTGTATGGAGGGGAGTATCAGCAGTATGGAGGTCAGGGTCACCTGTATGGAGGGGAGTATCAGCAGTATGGAGGTCAGGGTCACCTGTATGGAGGGGAGTATCAGCAGTATGGAGGTCAGGGTCACCTGTATGGAGAGCAGTATCAGCTGTATGGAGGGCAGAGACACCTGTATGGAGGGCAGTATCTGCTGTATGGAGGGCAGTATCACCTGTATGGAGAGCAGTATCACCTGTATGGAGGGCAGTATCAGCTGTATGGAGGGCAGTATCAGCTGTATGGAGAGCAGTATCAGCTGTATGGAGAGCAGTATCAGCTGTATGGAGGGCAGTATCAGCTGTATGGAGGGCAGTATCAGCAGTATGGAGGTCAGGGTCACCTGTATGGAGAGCAGTATCAGCTGTATGGAGGGCAGTATCAGCTGTATGGAGGGCAGTATCAGCTGTATGGAGAGCAGTATCAGCTGTATGGAGGGCAGTATCAGCTGTATGGAGGGCAGTATCAGCTGTATGGAGGGCAGTATCAGCTGTATGGAGGGCAGTATCACCTGTATGGAGGGCAGTATCAGCTGTATGGAGAGCAGTATCAGCTGTATGGAGGGCAGTATCACCTGTATGGAGGGCAGTATCAGCTGTATGGAGAGCAGTATCAGCTGTATGGAGGGCAGTATCAGCTGTATGGAGAGCAGTATCAGCTGTATGGAGGGCAGTATCAGCTGTATGGAGGGCAGTATCACCTGTATGGAGGGCAGTATCACCTGTATGGAGGGCAGTATCACCTGTATGGAGGGCAGTATCAGCTGTATGGAGAGCAGTATCAGCTGTATGGAGGGCAGTATCACCTGTATGGAGGGCAGAGACACCTGTATGGAGGGGAGTATCACCTGTATGGAGGGCAGTATCTGCTGTATGGAGGGCAGTATCACCTGTATGGAGAGCAGTATCACCTGTATGGAGGGCAGTATCACCTGTATGGAGGGCAGTATCAGCTGTATGGAGAGCAGTATCAGCTGTATGGAGAGCAGTATCAGCTGTATGGAGGGCAGTATCAGCTGTATGGAGGGCAGTATCAGCTGTATGGAGGGCAGTATCAGCTGTATGGAGGGCAGTATCAGCTGTATGGAGGGCAGTATCAGCAGTATGGAGGTCAGGGTCACCTGTATGGAGAGCAGTATCAGCTGTATGGAGGGCAGTATCAGCTGTATGGAGAGCAGTATCAGCTGTATGGAGGGCAGTATCAGCTGTATGGAGGGCAGTATCAGCTGTATGGAGGGCAGTATCACCTGTATGGAGGGCAGTATCACCTGTATGGAGGGCAGTATCAGCTGTATGGAGAGCAGTATCAGCTGTATGGAGGGCAGTATCACCTGTATGGAGGGCAGTATCACCTGTATGGAGGGCAGTATCAGCTGTATGGAGAGCAGTATCAGCTGTATGGAGAGCAGTATCAGCTGTATGGAGAGCAGTATCAGCTGTATGGAGAGCAGTATCAGCTGTATGCAGAAACTGTGGTTTGCACAAAACAGGATGTGAATTGAACCTATACGGCGCATTTTATTTTGACCTGAATTCAACTGGATAGTTGGTATTCTCATATTTGGCAATAAGCAGCGTCTCCATAAGCTCACTGCAATGTGCAGGAAGCCCCTCATTATAAACTTGCTTTACCCCTTGTCGTCATTGCACCTCTTTTTTGTATTATTATTATTATTACTGTGTACTTATATAGTGCCAATCATATTACACAGAGCTGTACAGAGAATATGTCATCATTCACATCAGTCCCTGTTGAAGTTTACTCTCTAGAACACACACATACACATATACACATACACACATATACACATATACACATATACACTTGGCCCATATTAAACCAATCCACCTACCAGTATGTTTTTGGAGTGTGGGAGGAAACCGGAGCACCCGGAGGAAACCCACGCAAACACAGGGAGAACATGCAAACTCCTCACAGATAAGACCATGGTGGGAATCAAACTCATGACCCAGCGCTGTGAGGCAGCAATGCTAACCACTTTGCCACCTTGAGGAGTTGTTAGTCCCGCTTTGCAGCCTGAGGTGTCGTTTATGTTATATTAGATTGCTGGATGCTTTCTATGTGGAATAAACACGTCACCTGTTCTCTTACACTTCTCACTTACAATCCAGAGTTCCAAAAGGTTTCGCAACTCTCAGCTCTTTGAAAAGCTATTATGTGCCGACATTCTGTCATTTGTCCATTAACACAGAAACACAAATAATGCACCGCGAGTACGGATGTCGCTGGCACAAAGAGCACTGGAAATATTGCAGTGTAGAAAATAATATGTTGCTGTGGTATAACAGTCAGATGGAGGGGGGGGGGGCTTCCTAAAACTTTTATCCACAGCCTCTCCCCAAGATGAAAAAATTATCTAAAATATACGTTTAATAAAATATAACTGGGGTCAGTCCCTAGCAGTATGTGTGTTTGTTGGGTTATAACAGAATTTTACAGTTTAGAAAGTGTTTCTTTATTTTAATCCAGATTATACAACAAGGGGCCTGATTCATCAAGGTACGCAAACGCATACGCATCTGTGTTTCATACTTTGAGTGACGCAAACCGTTATATTTGCGTTGGAGTTTGAGATTGAGTTGACTTTGAGTGCCGTATCTGCTCTGTTTGCGCTGCGTATGTGGTGTTTTACGTAGCTCAAGTCCCGTTTAGCAGATGCGTATGCATTTGTGTACTTTGATGAATCAGGCCCTCAGTTCTTGCACATTAGAGCCCTAATCCTACCTAGGGTTTATCCTTGTAGCTGAAAATCTATTTACAGATATTTACATTTATAACATTAGCTCCTATTTTTCATTCATTCCTGATACAGCCTGATTTTTAGACTTATTAGGAAAATGTGTTTGTAGCCAAGTCAGGTCAGATGTATGCCGCAGGACTAAGTGGTGCGTAACCATTTATAGCCCATATAACACACTTCTTACATGGAGTTTAAATATCCTTTCGTCTGCTTGTTTTAATGACAGTTTTGCAAATTCATATTATTCATTTTATAGGGTCCTGATATTCACGTTATCCTTATTTTCTAAAGTGCGTTTGACAGGGGTCGGAGCAGTTGATTGTATTCAGACTTCAGCTCCCTGCACAACAGAGATACTTTTGATGTGGGTGGGGATATGAATCCTCATACCAGCACAGAGTATTTCAGGAGATGGGTGTGTTCAGCTTGTGATGGGCAGTGACCTGTATGCTTGTGGAAATGTGTTAGTGAGGACAGGGCTGCATTTGACAGAGGCAGTGATGTGAGGAGGGGAGTGAATGGAGGCAGCAGGAAGTCACAGACTGAAAGTTATATAGTGGAAGGAGCAGGGTCCCCAGCAGCACAGAGTATATCAGGAGATGAGGGATGAGTTAGTGAGGACAGGATTGCATGTGACAGGGGCAGTGACATGACAAGAGAAGGGGAATGGAGGAAGCAGGAAGCCACAGACTGAGAGTTATATAGTGGAAGGAGCAGGGTCCCCCAGCAGCACAGAGTATACCAGGAGATGAGTGATGCGTTAGTGAGAACAGAGCTGCATGTGACAGGGGCAGTGACATGATGTGAGGAGGGGAATGGAGGCATCAGGAAACATCAGACTGAGAGTTATACAGTGGAAGGAGCAGGTCCCCAGCAGCACAGAGTATATCAAGAGATGAGTGATGTGTTAGTGAGGACAGGGCTGCATGTGACAGGGGCAGTGACATGATGTGAGGAGGGGAATGGAGGCAGCAGGAAGTCACAGACTGAGAGTTATATAGTGGAAGGAGCAGGTCCCCAGCAGCACAGAGTATATCAAGAGATGAGTGATGTGTTAGTGAGGACAGGGCTGCATGTTACAGGGGCAGTGACATGATGTGAGGAGGGGAATGGAGGTAGCAGGAAGCCACAGACTGAGAGTTATATAGTGGAAGGAGCAGGGTCCCCCAGCAGCACAGAGTATATCAGGAGATGAGTGATGTGTTAGTGAGGACAGAGCTGCATGTAACAGTGGCAGTGACATGACAAGAGAAGGGGAATGGAGGCAGCAGGAAGCCACAGACTGAGAGTTATATAGTGGAGGGAGCAGGGTCCCCAGCAGCACAGAGTGATGTGAGACTGGATATTTCATCTGTATTGCCCTCACCCCTATTACCTACTACACCAGACATTGGCAGTTGGTTGCAGTCACTGATTGTTTTGTTTGGGTTTTTTTAAGTAGAAAACTATGTTGCTGCAGAAAATAGATAAAGTTAAGTGACAGTAAGACCATCCCATGTACTGGCAGTAGCAACGCTTACTGTGCTCCTGAGAATCTTCCTGTGACATCATCAACCAGCAAGAAGTCTGCCAGCCTTCAGCACATTGGCTCTGAGCGATCACATGAGATGTGATGCAGGATCTTCCGCTCACATCAGCAACCAATTTAGGTGGAAGTCTGTTCCCGTGTCACAGCTCATGAAATGATGAATGCATTATAATGCATTTTAGCTGGAGGTGAAGTTGCACGGTTTAATAGGAATATATGTTAATAACCGTACACTGCAATTAGGACTATTGTTATATTTTATATATTTTATTTTTATAATATGCTAATAAGTGCTGTATTTCATTCATAAGGCACCAGTGGTTTATGTGTAGTAATACCAGCCCATCCCTGAGTGCAGTATTGAAAGTCCATGGGGAGATTATTTATTAGAAAGACAATGGGGTTTTACCTTTACCATGTAAGTCACCGCACAGAGGTGAAATCAGACTCAAAATAGCAAAACGTGTCACAGCTGGGCCTTGTTGTTCACCAACCTCTGGAGCACTAGAGATTGCAAACCCTGCGCCATTCACAGAAACAGCCCCAGAGATTTATACTTATGGAAGCAACAGCAGCCAGAGTGGGGGGTGGGGCTTATCACGACAGACCTTGAATTATTCAGCACTTGTCACGACAGTCTCCGCCCCCAGCATGCAGTTAGTTCATTCAGTAAATTTAATTCACTGCCGACATCTCCGGGTCAGAAGTTCCTGTCCATAGAGCAACACTGTCCTTTGTTTCTACTGTAATTAATTAACTGCTTCCCTTTACTAATGTTAGCACAATATTGTTGCCGGCAGATAATTAAAGTGGCGTTTGCTTTAGAATTAAATATGACATGATTAATTTTTAATGTTACGCATCCAAACAAGAGTCGCTCTCACGGAAGCCTTAATGCATGTAAATTACCTCAACTATTGGCTTTTTAAACATTTTTTAAAGGATAATTACTGTCAGGGTTCAATAAACCAAGCACAAATTAAGAGACGCGTTAATGTAATGTAAAAAAGCGTGTCAGGTGGGAGGCAGCGATGAAAAATCGAGAGGAGCCGTTTTTACAAGGAGAAACCCAGTAAAATTGCCTTTAACAAATATAATGAAGGTTAGTTTCCTGTCGTATTGTTCGAGGGGGACGTGACGCTGTCTCTGTGTAATTAAATGAGAAGTCTGTTGCATTTAAGAGCTGTTAACATTTACAACTTGCATTTGTACTGCAGAAGAGAAACTGTGGTTTACGCGTTTCACAGCGGCGGTCCCAGATTATAAATTCAGTGAAATGCGTTTATACAAAAACAGTGCGTAATGATAAAACAAAAGCGGAACTTGAAAATTGTGGGAACTTGGCACTTTTGCCAAACGTCTAGAAATGTTCTGAAAAGAAAGTTGTGTCAAATTTTGCCGCGGTTTCGCTGACCGTATGGTACGGTTCTACCGCTCGTCTATTAAGACATGTAAATGGCCAAAGTGGATGAGACTGAGCCACTGGTCTCTTAGTTTGTACAGCTGACACTCTTCCCCTAATACTTGGGGCGGCTAGTGCAACTGGAATATACCAATAGTGCGCTCAACTTCCGACATGTCCGATGGACTGTCAACAGATTATCATCAGACATGGAGGTCAATTTAGGATAATGGCAATGGCCCAATATTGCTGCAGCGTGTGTGGTCAAATTTGGGTCTGTTTCATATCGCAAAACATTTACATAAGCAGAACTAGGACAAAATAGGCCCCACCCACATCCTCATTAGCCACACCCCTTTTCGAGATCTGAAAATTGATACATTTGTGAAGTTTGATTTTGAAATAAACAATATTACAATCGTATCACTACAATATATGGGCAGAATGGTTCTTATCTGCTGACAAATTCAGTATATGTCTTCAGTCAACTAGATTGCAAGCTCTTCAGAGCCTGCCTCTCTTTTCATCTGCAATTTGCTGCTTAGTTCTTTTTTTGGTTTCGATCGGTTCCCAATCTAAACATATTTGATATATTTCACAAAAAAAAGGACCTACTCAGACCACATCATTTCTACATATCCTTCAAATTCAAATACATATTCTTCAATTCATAATAAGAGGCGCTAATCATTGTGACCATTATCTCTCAGAGTGCAACATCATTGTTTCAGCAAAATAGATGTAAGTATTTGAGGCTGCTGGCCAAGTCCTATTGTGGTGAGCTTGAATACCATATTACACTATTAAGCAGCACGGTGGCTCAGTGGTTAGCACTTCTGTCTCACAGCACTGGGGTCATGAGTTCGATTCCCGACCATGGCCTTATCTGTGTGGAGTTTGTATGTTCTCCCCATGTTTGCGTGGGTTTCCTCCCACACTCCAAAAACATACTAGTAAGTTAATTGGCTGCTATCAAAATTGTGTCTGTCACTCTGTGTGTATCAGGGAATTTAGATTGAAAGCTCCAATGGGGCAGGGACTGATGTGAGTGAGTTCTCTGTACAGCGCTGCAGAGTCAGTGGCGCTATATAAATAGATGATGATGATGATATTAAGCGTCCAATTTGTATATTTATTTATTTCAAACCTTATTATGATTTTAAGGAAGTTGCTATGATAGTGCAAGCATCTGACAGGTTAAGGTAAGTTTTTTATTTACAGGTTTGTGTGTGTGTGCTTTCCTCAATTACAGCGATTACGTGATTACAATGGCTGCCACGAACCTCTTGGTCCACGGCCAATGCTTTCCTCCATCTACTTAATACGTCTTATTGTGCAATTTCTCACTGGGAATTCATCCAGTTCTGACCCGTTTCTGAATTATGACGATTTTATTGCTGGCTGACACTTATACACACTCCCAATCCTAACACACGGCTAATGCCACTGGAGTGATGTCATTATAGTCCCCGGGGGTGGGGGGGGGCGGACGCAGCTAGTGATTGAGATGTCTTAGTTAATGCATTGATCTGTATTCTTCTCATCTTGCTCACATAAGCAATGTCCAGCCGGGATACTTAATAAGGTAACGGGAGCCAATTCCCCGGAGCCATTCATCATCTCTGGCTCCAGTCATTCAAGCACGGTCTGCCTTCTCCCATGGATTAGCTAATGACATATGATGATATAAATCCATACTGATCCATCAACTCGGACAAGACCAAAAGCACAACATAATCTTTAAATTGTTGGTGTCAGATGAGAGAAACGCGTGAGCAACTTCAGGGGCACAGGAGTGTCGTAAGCAAGAGGCGAATTCGGGACCTGCCTAAGACTCTGTACTGCTGATTTCATCTTAATTTTCCGTACACCTCTGTTTATTTAACTTTTTCCCATATATTGTGGTGATACGATTGTAATATTGCTTATTTCAAAATCACACTTCAAACTTCCCAAATGTATCAATTTGTAGATCTCTAAGGGGTGTGGCTTATGAGGATGTGGGAGTGGCCTATTCTGTCCTTGTTCGGCCTAGGTAAGTTTTGGGCGATATGAAAAAGACCCAAATTTGTCAGGATTGCCCAATTCACCAGACTTTCAGGGTTATGGCCAACTGGAGAGGAGATTTAGTAGTGGGGGACTTGGGCAAGGTTAGGAAAATCTGGGTGGGATTTGGCGAACTAAATCTTGGCTTGGGGGGCATCAAAGCTGAGAATTATTTTGGTCGTGATTTTTATTTCTAATATAATGAGTGTAAAAAAAATATAAGTCATTGATTCTTTGCTCCTTTCGGTTGAACAATTATTAAGTTGTCAGATGTACAGAAACTGAGCTAATATTGTATCATGGACAACACACAGTTTTATAATCTTATAGGAACATTGTACCTAGTATGGAGTACTTAAAATGTCCACAGGAGAGACTTTCACAAATGTGCCAGGAAAAAAAACACACAATATGCCCCCCCTTGATTTCCTGCACGGACAGTTTACAGCGTCCTGTTGGAATGAAGGATTGGTGGAGATAAGATAAGTGATAAGTTAATGTAAATGGGCCTGATTCATTAAAGAAAGTTAAGCAAAAAATTGAGTACGTTTTCTTACTCTACTTTTCTGGACAAAACCATGTTGTAATGCAAGGGGTGCAAATTAGTTTATTATTTTGCACATAAGGAAAATACTGAGTGTTTTTTCATGTAGCACACAAATACTGGATAGCTTATTTGTACACTGAAATTTAAAGTTGATCTAGGGCATGTCCTACCCCAACTATAAATCTGCCGTCACATTTTAAATTTACCTCCCCCTCCAATGCAACATGGTTTTGCCTTACTTGCTTACTTTTGCTTAACTTTCCTTAATGATTCAGGCCCAATGTTTCTTATTTTATTTCTCTTACCTAACTCGACCAGAAGCTATTTTGTTTAGATTTAGAGGGAGTTATCCTTCCATAAGAAAATACAGTTTTAGTGTAAGGTTCACCGGATTCTAACCTGTGGAAGCCATTGAAGGTCACTTCCCATTACTTATTGAATGAACCTTCGAGACTGTACGTTAAGCAGGGCTTCCAGTGTTCAAAGCTATTCCTCATACGATCATAGGATTGAGGCTACAGATTTACACACGTGTGTGCTTCTATCTCACACACTAAACGTTTACTAATGCAGGCTGCAGTCATGGAAAAATGAAAATATTCATATACTAAACAATGTATCGTCGAGGAAATAAGATGTAGAGATTACTGAAGGACTTGTCTTATAAGATCACGCTTTACAGGGACCTAAAATTTCAAGGTGATCCAATAGGACAAGGTATGAATTATAATATATATATATATATATATATATATATATATATATATATATATATATATATGATCACCTGTCTTACTGTGTGTGCAAGCGTCTTGCAAATTGTTTCCATAGGAAGATTTACATTCATCTAATGAGCCAGTTTACAGTTATAGAACATGATAAGATGTAAATAGGTTTTACTGTCCATTGACTATGTTTTCGCTTATCTTCCATAGAGAGACAGCGTGAAGCTGGTATATGGATCTCACTGTACAGGGCAATATTAAGCAGATACATTGATGAAGTTAGAGCGCCTTTAATAGATGGAGGAAGATGACAGTGAGGAGAATATTCACTTACAGACATACACAATGGCAACATGATTGTCTTTAAAACATCTGTTCTGTTTGATTGCTATTCTATTTCACCAATTGACTTATTTACATTATCATTACTAATATCCTTGTGTGTGTAATAACAATAATATCGCACCCAGCTCTGCCTACTTTACAGGAACCAGGGGCAAACGCAGGATTCGATGAGGGGGGTTTCTACGCCACGATACCAGTGGGCGTGACCAGCATGTGTATGGGCGTGGCTACAAACACACATCAGGTAAAACACACAGACATGTAAATTGTCCCATACACAGACAAGCACAGACTCACATATACACAAACACACACAGGATCAAACACAGATATGTAAACTGCCATATACACAGATAAACACAGACTCACACAAACACAGATATGTAAACTGCCATATACACAGACTCACACAGGATCAAACACACATACATGTAAGCTATCATATACACACACACATTCTTACCTTCTTCTGCTGCCTCCTGCATTACACCCATGCTGGCTGTGTGGGAGAAAGGGGCAGGGCCACACTGCCGGCAGAGAGCTGAGCTCACACAGCAGGGGACTGACTGGGAGACGATCCTTCCAAGCTACAAGCAGGAGAAGGGCCTCTGTAATCATACAGCACCCAGGTAGGATAGGGGTTTGTGGGGACTAGGAAACCCCCCCTGGGTGCGCCCCTGGGAACAGTGCAAGATTCTGAAAAATGTTGTCACTCGCCATATCCAGTCCCCCAGTTTAAGGTGAAGTTTGCACTGAACAAACTGAGGGTGTAGACAGAGGGGTGAGACACACCTCACCCAAGCTCAATCCTTTAGAGCAGGGGTAGGCAACCTGCGGCTCTCCAGGTGTTGTGAAACTACAAATCCCAGCATGCCTTGCCACCTATCTGCTGGTTATCTGCTGGCAAAGCTTGCTGGGACTTGTAGTTTCACAACACCTGGAGAGCCGCAGGTTGCCTACCCCTGCTTTAGAGCAAGCAGGTTGCAGCATTAGAAAAAAGGTGCTTCTCTATCCTGCATCACTCTGGAGCAGCACAATATGAGTTACAGGCTTGCGGTCTTGCTCTGCAGAAAGACTGTGTGTGATTTGGTGCATTCATAGACAGGGTCGGTCATATCACATGGTGCAACATTACCTCCCAAATATCCAAATTTGCAGGCACAGAATGGGATGGGGCCTTACAGGAATTGGGTGGGGTTTACCAGAAGTGGGTGGAGATGGTTGAAAAGTGGATTGAAGAGTGATTGGACAGGTTGGGGTGGGATTTTTGTGAATTGCGGCTGTGGTTTGTACAGATCAAAGACAGAGCTTATTTGTCCTAATTCTGGATAAATGTTGGGAGGTATGCATGCAGTGCTTTACAGTTTCAGCTTTTTTTTTGTGTACTGTGTCAGATTCCAATAGGACATTTCACTGTCATCCACCTTACGCATATTTTATACATTTATATTGATTTCCCAGCAGCACCTTGACACAGGCACACAGACAGGTCCTTGATGATCTCTGTGACAATGACGCATTTAATGCAGTAATTGGTTAATGATTAACTACCATTTACCCACCACAAGGGGACACATTAAAGCCAACTGAAGCCCAGGATCTTCCTACAAAGTGATGGCGTGTACAGAACACATTATGTAATTGAACCGCCGGGAATGTGTTCCGCTTGTTTCCTTTCTAAGTCAGGAGCGATCTTTGTGTGACCAACCAATGCAGACCCTAATTGCTACAAGGGGGAAAGAAGGATTTTGTGCTGTGGCCACAATATACCATTTCTTTGCACAATACATCTCCTAATAATTTAAAGCACTCCGGGCACCTACACGCAGCGGAGGCTGACATTTTATTTGCCAAAATAAATATTCAGCCTATCGCTTCACTGAGAACAATTAGGCAATTTGTCAATAATTCTTAATGATGGGATAGGCTGCATTCTCCGAAATATTAGTTCATAACACAATGCGGCCGCCTCCGCGTTGAATAGGTAACTGAAAATCATGAAAGGCACTAAGTCAGGCTCACAGTGGTTCCCTGCAGGCTTTTGCCGTTTCCGTGATGTCACTTGTTCTAGTGAACGAAGGATCCATTCTTATGACCATTGAACGAGCCCACAAAACAGAGAGGGAACAGATACACGATAAAAAAAAATGCAGAACAAATTTTCCTTTAAAAACTTTCTTGTCTTTCTTGTTACCTACATTATTCCATGTAAATATATTGTACTATAAGGTGTCTGACCATTTAGTTAGTATTACCGGTACTTTATATGATGTTATGTGTTTTGTGTAGCATTATTTGAATTTGTAAATCTCCTATAAGGATACACTGTAACTGGGACCCGGGAATCAGGAAGTACAGAATTCTGCTTTCTGTTCCTCGGTCTTATCTCATTTGTCTTCAAGCTGAGAATGTTGGATTAACCGTTTCAGGACAGAAAGTAAAAACAACAGTCAGCTACCAGTCCTGAGGCTTTACTGAGTCAAAGACTTATCAACAGCTAAATCTAAACTGAGTATTAAAAACAGATGACAAACAGTCTCTTTTCTGGGGATAAATCAAACGATACACTTTAATGTAAAAGTAGGTCATGACAGGTGCATTTTACATGAACCTCATATTGCTACACTGTGCTGCTGGGGGACCCTGCTCTTTCCACTGTATAACTCTAATTCTGTGGCTTCCTGCTGCCTCCATTCCTCACATCATGTCACTGCCCCTGTCACATGCAGTCCTGTCCTCACTAACGCATCACTCATCTCCTGATATACTCTGTGCTGCTGGAGGAACCTGCTCCTTCCACTATATAACTCTCAGTCTGTGGCTTCCTCATGCCTAAATTTCACCTTCTTACATCATGTGAGCAGCACTGAGTCTCCCCTTGTTTACAATATAGCAAGAAGAATGTGTCCTGCTGGGACACACAATGAGAGAATGAGGTCATGAAATTAGCGGCCATCACCTCTGACTCTTAATGAACCTTAATGGTCAAGGCCGTTACAACTGCTGCCTCCTTCCCTTCGTTACGCAGTGATGTAAAGCGATTTGCACGCGATAACAAGTCCATAAACAGACTCCCGCCGCACATTACTGGACCAGGTGTCGATGAACTGAGCAGGTTTTCCATTTTCTTTCAATAAAGAGTTTCACAAAGTGCTTATTAGTGGAGACTTCATGTGCAGAACATTGAGGATCGGAGCACAGTGTACCTGACTTCCTGCAAGTTGCTTAAATTTCCTTCAATGTTCTCTTGGCACGGAGCCCGGCTGCACCGAAATCCACCAAATACTGTCGGCTCTCAGCAGCTGTCCTCACTTGTTTTTTTTTTTTTTATAACAAAACATTTTCTAACAATAAAAGAAACAGCTAGTTTATAATCTAAAGAGTTTGGCTGTTTTTACTGCTTCACTGCCAGGTTACTAGTTCACCCAGGCTTGGACGGCCTGCGGTCTCCAGGTGTTGTGAAACTACAAGTCCCAGCGTGCTCTGCCAGCTATCATCTGGCCTTGCAAAGCATGCTGGGGCTTGTAGTCCCGCAACACCTAGAGAGCCAGAGGTTGTCCAAGCCTCCTGTAGTCACAGGTTGGATATTTCTTATATGTGGACTGCATACATTTTTTAAAAATGTATATCCCCTAATTGCAAGTGAGATGATTTGCAATTTGTTATGTTCCATAGCTGTGTGGCTGGTCCACTTATGTTATTCCTTATTAGATTGTAAGCTCTTATAAGATACGTCAGGTTCACATGAAGAGAGTTTCTTAAAGAAGCAGGAGATATATCTTTAAGCTAATTCTTGGGGAGGTGACTAAACGTGGCTCAGCTGTCCACTGAACAGTGTTACCCTGGGCCAGTTTGGCTGTGTGGTAGTCAGTTCTTATATAGAGGCCTATTTGTCAAGCCCTTAACCATGAACGGAATTTTTAAGTAAAATAAGTATTTCATACTTGCCAACTCTCCCTGAATGTCAGGTAAACTCCCTGAAATAGGGGTGATCTCCCTCACTCCCTGAAGAGTCTGGCATTCTCCCTGATGCTGACCCAGTACAAGACGTGGTTGGCTTCACCATCTGTGGCCTGATGACACGGTTCAGAAATTGTGTCCTATGTCCATGTATTGATGCCTATGGAGGTGGCCATTTTCATGGAGACCAAGATTTAATCAAAGACTGACAGGTAAGACAACATGACTTCAGTAATGGAGACAGACATGTAAAAGACACTTCAGTCTCTAGAGATTCATTAGCTGCTTTTCTTTAACGGATAGTTGCCTACACTCCCGGAATGTCCGGGAGACTCCCGCATCTCTGGGAGGGCACCCGGGAGAGCAGGGAAACCTCCCGGTTCTCGCCCCCGCATTAGATAAGTGGCGGGGGCTGGGCTTAATGAGGTATTTCAGAAAAGACTAACACAGGAGATATCTCCTGTACTAGGCAAAGTACAGCACCATATCGTAGTTCCCATAATACTCAATGAGGACTGCCGTGTGGGCAATTTAATCAATCTCCAAAAAGCTTAGCTTTTCGGAGTGTGACCTCGATGTCTATCGCCATCTGAAGGTAGCACTAGCCAATCAATTCGCTGTTCAATGCAAATGGCCCCTGAGCATGCGCGACACTAGGTGAGAACCCAGATTCTTCATTAGGCAAAAGTTCCGATTTGACTTCTATAGTAAACTGCCCCGTAAAGTAATCTGTCATCATTGCAATGACAGGTGATACGTAACGGGGCAAGACACTACAAAAGAAATCTCTTGCAGATAATAAGCGCTTGTGTTTTGTTGGAATTTACTCTATAATATCCAGTACGTTATAGGAAACGCATATTTCACTACTTTAACACTGCAGAAAGGGTCTGATTCATTAAGGAAAGTTAAGTATAAAATTGAGTAAGTTTTCTTACTCAGGTTTTCTGGACAATACCATGTTGCAATACAAGGGGTGCAAATTAGTTTATTGTTTTGCACATAAGGAAAATACTGGCTGTTTTTTTCATGTAGCTCACAAATACTTGATAGCTTGTTTGTACACTGAAATTTAAAGTTGATCTAGGGCATGTCCTACCCCAACTATAAATCTGCCATCACATTTGAAATTTACCTCCCCCTCCAATGCAACATGGTTTTGCCTTACTTACTTTTGCTTAATTTTTCTTAATGAATCAGAGCCAAAGTCTTTTCAAGCTACCTACACGGAACTTTGTATCTTTAAGTATGTTTAATATTCCTCGCCACCAAAAGCATTAATCCCACTCGTCAGACGATTTTCGTCATGTTCTCAGACCTCTGGTTAGACGTTCCGGAGACTTCACATCAGTGTTATAAAAAGGTTCCATTTTCTGCAACATTTCATTTTAAACCTCAGAGTAGCACGATCCTTATTGACAAAATTATGGCTTAAATTTCTATATAAAGAAAATGCTTTGGTTGTTTCCAGGAAAGGACTGCCCCCATTCTGCTTTCTATGTGTAAAGAACGGTCTAAAAAGAGACACTGAGATGAGACACGTTCCCAGGAATTTGAAGTAAATAGGGAACATTTAAAGTCAGCTAGAACACATGTAATTTTTACACTTTAACCACTGGGTACATAGAAAGAGGCAGATACAAGAAGATCTACAATTATATAGTTGTTATAACTATACTCAGAGTTCAACACAGTGCCCAAACTTCAAAAGAACCAAATTTACATTTTGTCTCAACATTACAGAAGTATTGTAACTAGTTTGTTTGTATAAACTTTGTTTCACAAAGAAACTTCTTTCACACTTGTGTTAAGTTTTGTTTTGCGAGTCGTAACGCTCTGATTGGTTATGAAGTTCGGATTGAGGATACTACCATCTTGTAGCTAAAGGACAAAGCTCCTGTAATTAATTGCATATAACACTGAAATAAATTTCAGCCTCAGGCCTGGGGTAAGAACTAGGGCGGCCAGAGAGGCAGAAATAATACACATCTATATTCTATACTCTGCACAATGATGAGGATACCATTTACACAGCTGCCAACATTTGAATAAACTTGACAAGGACCCTTTAAGCTCATCGGAACACAATACACGTTGTGTAGTATTGGAAGATATACGGTGCAGGCTGTGTGCAGGCCCTTTAAACCTCTAGAACAGGCCTGGGGGCTCTCCAGGTGTTTTCAAACTACAAGTTCCAGCGTGACCTGCCAGCTGTCGGTTGGCAATCTACTGGCAAAGCATGCTGGGGCTTGTAGTTTCACAACACATGGAGAGCCGCAGGTTGTCCAAACCTGCTGTATAAGACCCTCAACTAATATGTGCAACCGCAATGTTTAAATAAAAAGGAAACAGTTGGGAAACAGAGAGGATATACAGAACACCTCGGTTAACTAAAAAACTTGTGTTTGTGTGCATCATATACACACACATATTTATATATATAATATACATGTATAGACATACAACTGTATATGAAGTATATATATAAATTTTGGGCAGCATGGTGGCTCAGGGGTTAGCACATCTGCCTCACAGCACTGGGGTCATGAGTTTGATTCCCGACCATGGCCTTATCTGTGTGGAGTTTGTATGTTCTCCCTGTGTTTGCGTGGGTTTCCTCCGGGTGCTCCGGTTTCCTCCCACACTCCAAAAACATACTAGTAGGTTAATTGGCTGCTAACAAATTGACCCTAGTCTCTCTCGGTTTGTGTGTTAGGGAATTTAGACTGTAAGCTCCAATAGGGCAGGGACTGATGTGAGTCAGTTCTCTACAACGCTGCAGAAATTAGTGGTGCTATATAAATAGATGATGATGATATAGATATAGATATATATATATATATATATATATATACACACACACACATACTATAATATAATTTTATCATTATTTATTATGATATATCCTAATAAATAATCTTATATATATCATAATAAATAATCATGAAATTATAGCTTTTATATTTTCACTGTAGGTCTTTTTTTATTTTAAATGTGATAACTCAGAAATAATTAATTTAAATATTAAATGCCCAGGAGCACAAAACCGACCCTCTCTCCGGAGTCCGCTGTGGGCAGCGGTATATCTGGATTGCCCTTATATTGCACGGCTGTGGAACTGAACAATACTGACTACCAGTCGCCGCGACAACATCTACAGAATAATCGCTTTGCAGGAGCTGGATATAAACCTCAGCGCCCAGAAGAGCTTTTGATCAGAAATTCCGCACAAACCACCTCCTCCGCCCATGCAGTCAGCATTAATTCACTGCAATCAGACCACAGAATACCCACTCTCGGCACAGCACATTTATAGCTGTGAAGTACGTTTTTTAATTCATCTTAGCACTGAATGATTTCTATTACCAGCTCCTTGCTGCCATTAATATACCTGTGTAATCAGTCTGTGCTTAATTATCTCATACGAATTTAAGTGCATCATCATTTCTGAAGGCTGTACGAGAAAGAGACAATTTTTCTACATAAAGAGAAGATCATTTTCAAACCCTCTTTGTTCACGTTAGAGAGAACTTCGGTGGGTGATTGTACGCTTGACAGAAGAAAGTAGTTTTCAAAGATAGAAATGTCATAGTTCTGAAATAGATTATTGAGTCAGCCTCTCGGGTCACTGGCATGACAGCAACCTGAAAAATGTGCGTTTTGTGACCTAATGGACGCTATATTTTCTTGTCAACCAATGAGGTTCTGCGCAGGCTGTTGGGGTCATAGATCGACTCAATCGGATCAGTTTTGGATCTGATAGGACGGTAATGTCTGACCTCACAATTTTGGACTGCTGGGGTGTAAAATGACCAAGCCGGCTTGTCTTGACACAGGTATGGTGTCAGGCCTTGCTGAAGATTGGAGTTGTAGAAAGCCACTAACCGGTATTAGTACTACTGAACTAGCAGTTGTGGAGTCTAACGTACCCCATGTGTTCGCCAGGGAGCCCGCAAGGGGATTTGGACTTCGCTGCACAGGGCACGCAGGTCGCGGTCCTACTAGCCAGTTACCGGTGTAGTGATGGGAGAGTCAGACGGTCCGGGTCAAGCCAATCGGGAATACAAGGTACAAAAGGAAAATCCAAACGGGTAGTCAAACAGGCCAAGGTCGCAGGAACAATATGGGACAGGCAGACAGAAGGATGGTCAAGCCGGGTCACATCAGGAGAATGGTCAGGAGAGCCGGGTCAACAGGAAACAATCACAGGAAAACGCTGGAGACAGGAACCTGTTACTCTGGCACCCTAATGGTGCCAGAGCCGGGTTTAAATAGAGGCAACTGTGAAGGGATTGGAGGAGCCAGAGAGAGGCACACTACGTGCAGGGGTAGCGTAGCAACAGGATGGAGCTGGGCGCATGTGCTCAACAGGAGGACCGACGGAAGCCTTAGCACATCTGTTGCTAGGCAACAGAGCGCTCCGGCTAGAGGGAGCAGGCGTCCGTCCCCGAATGGCAGGAGAACAGCGGGGACGGCGCCTGACATATGGTCAACGTCATTTCGCATCATGGATCACAGACGCCGGGAGTTTACAAACAAGACTGCCTAATCTGAGGAATGGAACGGTTTCCCTTTCGCCAAAAAGACCCTTACAAACTTTCCTTTTCCCCCACATTGAAAAATTATTTCCTTCTCCAATAACTGACTTGTCGGCCAAGACAATGTTGTCCTTTCTTGTGTTTTTTGAAGACAGAAAATAAAGTGGCGTTTGTTTACACTACTATGTGGTGGAAATCTATTAGATCTTCTATCATATATGGTCCTTGTCTCATCTGTCCATGCTTAACAAATTTCAGCCAAAGGTCAGCCAATATTACTGAGCAAACTTGGAGCAATTGTGGTGCAATTGCTCAATCCAATTTGGCTGCACATACATTTGTGTCTAGCAACAACTCACACACTTATGTGATATTGTACAAAACGATAAATTTGTTTTAAGCCTCTCCCCCCTTGTTGTTCCGTGTAATATACTGTACTTGTAAAAATCATTGTCTGTAAGAAACATTGGGCCTGAGTCATTAAGGAAAGGCAAAAATAGAAGTGAATGAGTTCTCTGTACAGCGCTGCGGAATCAGTGGCGCTATATAAATAAATGGTGATAATGATGATGACGGCGAGTAAAGCAATCCGGGACAAACCATGTTACCATGCAAGGGGTGCAAGCTAAATACTGGCTGCTGTTTCATGTAGCACATAAATCTGTCCCCACATTTTAAAATTTATCTCCCCCTCTAATGCAACATGGTTTTGCCCAGGTGCAAAGTTACTCCTTTTAATGCTTTGCTCTCCTTAATGACTCAGGCCCATTGTGTGAAGTGCAGGCAATTGTTAAGCTGTTATGCCCTGTGGTTTTGACAACAGTCATGTGGGAGGATAAGTAAGATGCCTTGAGGACTATATTACATTACTTTTACCTATGATATATTGTCGAGTCTATGCATCTGCATGTCTCAGTCTTTTATCTGAGGCTAATTATAAAGAACCCTACTGGCTTTGGTTAAGCATCAAGCCATGCCTGCTGGTTAACGATGCAAGAAGAGACGATCTAATGACCAATATCTCTCCTTCCGTGTAAGAGACATTGAAAATATGCAGAACATACCTTCCATAGCTGCCAGATTAGTGGATTTGCAGACAGTGTTAGAGGACACATTATAATCCCATAGATTATAAACTTGCGAGCGGGAACCTCTTACCTCTCTGTCTGTATTACCCAGTATTGTTTATTAGTTTTTGTTCCCAATTATAAAGTACTGCTGAATTTGCTGGCGCTATATGAATAAATATTGATGATGATGATACTTTAGGAGTTTGATTTTGCACCATTTTCAGGAGGTCCTATCATCAACTTCCTAAATCAACCAACTAAATTATAAGCCAGGCACAGGCAGCACCTTCATAAAATGTACACAATCCCTGTCTCAGCCAAACCAGCCCTAGGACCAAAGTATGTGCACCTGCTAAGTATGGCTACTCTGCCTCAAATGATGATGAATTTGAAGCACTTATTTTATCTTATATACCAATGAGGGAGGGATGGCCCCCAAAAAAATGTATATGGAAGGGAGAACATTGGGCAGTGTTTCTGGGCTACAGCACACCTCCCAATATTTAGAATTTAAAAAAAATCAGGACAAAATAAGCCCTACCCCTGTCCCTTCCAAGCTCCACCCACAATTGGTTTTAAAAAAAATGGGACTCCACCCACTTTGGGTTAAGCAAATCGGGAAGTCCAACCAAAAATCGGGACAGTTGGGAGGTATGGCTAGAGTGACCTTTCACCGGGTGCTTTGTCGGCCCTGGCTCGTGTTAATGTATTGCCATAAATTCTACTTTGTATTTGCAAGAAATATATTTTTCATACATGCCAACTTTTAAGATTTCTCCCCTGGGAGATCCGGGGGAGAAGTCATGTGACAAGGGGTAGGAGGGGGGGTGTGGTGACATCATCAAGTCACCATAGCCCCGCCCCCACTACAAAATGCCGAAATTCACGGCACTGAATAGCGGGGCTTAATGACACAATTAACCCCCGCCCCCTCCATTCAATGCCGTTAATTTTGGTGAAAGCGGGAGCTTTGCCTACTCTTCCGGGAGTCCGTGAGGACTCCCCGAAATTCGGGAGGCTCCCGGGAATTCCGGGAGAGTAGGCAAGTATGATATTTTTACATCATAAAAAATATTTGATATGCAAACTGTGATCTTGCGGAATCAGTTATAAGGAGCAGTGAGAGGCACATGTCTGTTTTTATACACAGACTTTTATACAGGAAATCTACTGTACACAGAAAAATGCCTCCCCTGAAAAACAAAGGTTATCACTTATCTTCAGTGCTGACAAGTTCCTGGCAATTGTACATACAACAGTTGTGAATGATACAGTATCTTGATCACATAAATCAACTTGGATATTGGATATAGTGGTCTTTTGAGTTCTGTCTCCCTGTCGTCTCTCCCTCCCTTACATGGAGTGTTTTAACCCAGGGGCAGGAAACCCACCTATCTCCATCGGCTAATATACTACAACGACCTGCTAGTAGCTGTACTCCAACAGCGGCTGGAGAAATACACGTTGTACGGTATAAAGAGCATCACAACCCAATAATAATCCTAGCACCTGTATATTAGTACGGATCATCCACAGTAACTTTAGATAAATCATACATTTGTTTTCCAGCTCTTACTTAAATCCAGTGAGGTTCCCTAAAATCATGTTAGTGTTGGTTTGAGTAAAAAAAAAAAAATATAATATAATAGAAATTATATAGGAAAAAAGCAGCTATTCTCTCTCCACACAGTGGCGGATTATAAAAGAGTTAACGCTCAGCTGCTGTCATAGTGTGTGAGGACAGCTGCTGCAGGACAGCACCGCAATTGCACAACGTGTGTGTGTGTGTGTGTGTGTGTGTGTGTGTGTGTGTTAGTGAGGGGGGAGAGGGCCCATATCAGGTTCAGATTTATAGAAGTGAAGGAAATAAATCCAAAATTATCCTAACTATGGTTTGGTGCAATACGGTCACTGTATCCTTCTGGTGTTCACCGAGGTGGACAGAGCTTGACGCTTGAAGGGCCCTCACCTTACTGACAGGTGAGCCCCCTCCCTTGCCTCCATTCCCAAGAGGTCTCACCCTAATCCACTGGTCTCCTGGACCTTCCGGGAAAATAGGCATGTATGGTTTACATCAGTACTCATGAGCAGGCCTATCACTACACTATCATCATCATCATCATCACCATTTAATTTTATAGCGCCACTGATTCTGCAGCGCTGTACAGAGAACTCATTCACATCAGTCCCTGCCCCATTGGGGCTTACAGTCTAAATTCCCTAATATACACACAGACAGAGAGAGAAAGAGAGACTAGGGTCAATTTTGATAGCAGCCAATTAACCTATCAGTATATTTTTGGAGGAAACCAGAGCGTCCGGAGGAAACCCACGCAAACACGGGGAGAACCTACAAACTCCACACAGATTAGGCCATGGTCGGGAATTGAACTCATGACCGCAGCGCTGTGAGGCAGAAGTGCTAACCACTGAGGCACTGTACTGCTCTAGGAACTAATTAAATAACCGAGGCGACAGATTTGTGGCTCATGTCTCAGCGATTTCACTAGCCGTTGGCTCACAGAACCAATATTGGTTCTGCCCCCAAAACATCTACTTCCTGTGTAGGCGACGGGTACTTTTTAAAGACTCCGTGTGCTTTTCTAAACATTTAATATAGGGCAGACTTGGCTACTCTCCCCGAACGACCGTAAGACTCACGAATTACGGGAACAATTACAGCGGAGAAGGTCACCTTCCCGGATCTCGCATCACCTCGCCCTGAAGTGGGCTGGGTCCCGATGATGTTATCACAGCCGCCCTGCACCATGGCAGGAATCGACGTTCCACAGCGGGGTGCGACGCTGTGGGAAAAGTCGACCCTTCTAGATCCCCAAGGGGGAGTCCAAAGTGTAGGCAGGTATGCCTGATCTCCCAACAGTCCCAATTTAAAGGGGATAAACCTGATTTGATGGGACGATCATGCTGTCTATCTGCCGGTGCTTTTGGGCGGTCTGTACTGCTCGCCTCAGCGAGTGGATGCTGTGTCCGCTTGTATGAGGGGTGTTTTTGGGGGAGAGAGGGGGGTTGGGGGTGGTCTAGAGATTCAGAACTGCTAGACACCCCCCCATGGGGATAAATTCTCCCTTTGATAAATCAGCAACACGGGCGTACCATAAGATCAGAAATATAATCTTCTGAAATGTTCTGTGCTGCTGTGAGCATTCCGATGATCGGATTGGCCATTAGTTATTGTCTCCACTTCAAAACGGAGGACACGGGGCAAGCAGGAGATAAAGATTTATAAAAAACAAAATGTTCTTGGCCCAGTAAAATACCTAAATATTGTCCATACCCCTAATCTGCATAGGCACAACCCTAAACGGCAAGACCACCAACTTTGTCCAGTGAAAAGCTGGGACTGTCCTCTGGAATATTTGGGGAGTATAGAAGCTGCATTGCGATGCACTTTTTTAGCATCTCAAACTGCTCAAAATCGTTATAACATAACTGGACAGGTATCACTTACATCTCTGAAGTTGTATTGTCATCCCGGGACATGTGAGGTTGTACAAAACCAAAAACACTGTTAGAAATGGATTTAAAAATCATTTTATAGCCGGCAGCAATCTGTCGTTCCTGGAGGAGTCTAAATCAGAATTACTATAAACCCCGTCTAACAAATGATATTTGCATTTTGTTTGTATTCTTTCTTGAGCACCTAGGGCCAATGCATCCTATTTAAGGTCTTTCCATATGGGGCCTTTGAGCAGAGGGTCATACTGTCACCCTAAGAAGGCCACTTGGTGCAGGAAAAGGTCCTTAAGAAGACTTGTTCTGCCATAGCGCCTGTATTTTGAAGTGACCTCCTGTGAAGGATGTAGAGGTCCATTGTTCAGAGGAACAGACTGCGCAAGGATCACCGTAAAATAACCAACTGATTTGCAGTGGATGGGATGGACTTGATTAATTAGATGGGGCACAGAATGTAGGATGTAGCTGATGAGACATTCCAATGTGGCGTAATTAAAATTCTCGCCGTTATTGAATAACCCACTGCAGTAATACTGCTGGAATATAAGACTAATCGTCCTTGTGCCGGTGGGAGTTGTACACGTGCTGTTACACTGTCAGGCTGCACTTCCATTCGCTTTTGATCTTGTAGGAGGAATTAACCTGTTTACAAGTTCCAGTTAATCTTTTATTAATGTACCAAAAGCTTTCGAAACTGCATAATCATACTTCAAACAAGGCGAGGTGACGACCTCCCCGTACACACAGAAAGCAATTAATCCTGTAACACCACCTATTCCTTCTGCTGGCGTATATTTGTGTTCTAAAACTTTTTATAGCATTTACAGCAATTTTTTTTAATAAAAAAAATCGTTACGTGTTGATTCTATTTGCAGTGTTGTGTAGATGAATTGCAGATCAGTAATTAAAGGGTAACTCTAACTAAAATGTAAATAATTTTTAACAGAATTCCTTCCCTACAATAAACAAAAAAGCTAGAGACTTCTGCATTTCGGGGAGTCCCTCCAACCCCCAGAAATGGAGGCTTCGTACCCCTGCATTGACAGCTCGGCACCAGTTTCTGATACAGACACCAGTTGGACATCTGATCTTTGAAAATGAACAGTTCTGTGTTGGCTTCTAAAGCCAGGACGAAGAGCAGTGCAACCTTTTGAATTGCAGGGGTCCTTGGCATGCTCCCTCCCCCCCCCCCCCCCCACCACACACAATTCTGTTAGTTGAGAAAAGGGGCTTTTGGGTAAAAAATAACATTTTAGTCAGAGCTACAGGCGGCACAGTGGCTAGCACTTCTGCCTCACAGCACTGGGGTTCTGACTTTGATTCCCGACCATGTCCTTATCTGTGAGGAGTTTGTATGTTCTCCCTGTGTGTGCGTGGGTTTCCTCCGGGTGCTCCAGTTTCCTCCCACACTCCAAAAACATACTGGTAGGTTAATTGGCTGCTATCAAATTGACCCTAGTCTCTGTCTGTGTGTCTGTGTGTGTGTGTGTGTGTGTGTGTGTGTTAGGGAATTTAGACTGTAAGCTCCAATGGGGCAGGGACTGATGTGAATGAGTTCTCTATGCAGCGCTGCGGAATTAGTGGCGCTATATAAATAGATGATGATGGTGAAATTATAAATTTGTAAATAGTATTCATGTTTCGTTGGCATTGAAGGGTGTATAATTGTCTGTTTTCTGCAATCATTTCTGATATTTTTAGATTGCTAAAACTGGGAAAAGAATCCTGCAAGCGTTGTGTGATATTTGTTAGGTTCTCCTGCACAATAATTACAGTATCACTGCACCATAACAGGAGGACGTGGAGAAAAGCTGCTCATTGAAGCCCACTGGAAAGTTACATTATAAGCGGCCTTTTTATTTATATTGGATTATCAATTATTTTAGGTTTACTGGTTTTGGGAAAAATATATATTTTTTTAAAAAAATAGTGAGGTGTTGAAGCACGCTAAGGCCTTGTGTAATCTGGAGGGTCTGAAGAGCTGGTATTAACAGAGAGCGGCCAGGGCTTGCTTCACTGTCTGATCAGCAAGACGTGGCGTCTACCTGCCTGGAATCTGGTGATTGTGGCCCCTCGTTATCTCTGGTCTCCTGTCGCTTCCTCACCTGCTGCATTACACAGTCACAGCTATGGGTGTGCAACCAGGAAACTGAATTTCAACCCCTTGGTTTACCACAGATAATGTCCCTTTTCTTAAGAGATTGCACACACGGACGTTAAAAACAAGACGTCAACTCGCGTCAGCCTCACGAAGCCTACTAAGCGCCCCAGGGGCACCGGAGAATACGAGGCGCCATAAAACGGTGCAACTGAACGGAGCTTTCCGTTAATTTCAACTTTATCCCCAGCATTCCCTTGGCAAAACTATAAATGAGGGCAGCGAAATTTCACTCAGCTTCCTTTGTGGAACAGGTCACTTCAACGGTGCGACGTTCTGGAATGCCATTACTGTGTGGTAGGATAGGACCGGGGACACTTAAGGTCTTTCCACCAGGGAAACGCGCAAGATTTCGCACCCAAATGCGGCACAAGGGATCTCTTGGTAAAATATAATGGTGTTCTGTGGGAACACTACAGTGCGCTGTGCAGCTTTGCAGCGCGTTAATGAACGCATCTCAACGCTCCCTTGGACCGGAGGTCAAATTGCCTTCACTCCAGTGAGTGTTTATTCAATGCCTCTCGCTCTACAAAAACACATACCAGAAGATTTATTGGCCCCTGACAAAATTAACCCTAGTCTGAGTGTATGATTGGATATTTAGACTGTAAGCTCCAATGAGGCAAGGACTGATGTGAATGAAAAATATACTCTGTACAGTGCTACGGAATTGGTGGCATTATATATATGATGATGAGCCTTTAAAAGGGGATGTCCACTTTCAAATGCCCCCCTCCCAATATAACCTCCTCCTTTCCACGTAGCAAATAGTATGGTTTCCTCCTCGGAATCCCCGATTACCGGATGTCAAATTATTCTGCCGGTCGCAGGGCTGGAGCAATTTATGGTGTTCTATTGAAGAGATTTGGACAAGTGACAGACTGCTATACTCCGCTGTGTGTGAGCTACAGAAATACCCAGAAGCACTTTGGCCCCCCACCAACGTAACGTAACGGGAGGTTACCCTGCAGGTTAAATTAAGAGGGACGACCCGTTTAGATGTTAAGGGCTAGGCTGAAATAAAATCTGCAAATCCTGTGTATAATTAGCAAACAATTACCACTACAATTAACTTAATTATATTTAAAATGACACTTATCTAAAAAAAAAAATCTCTTTTGCTATTTGTTAGGAAATTAAATGTGGAAACGCTGTCGGTGTTTATGTTTTAGATTTCGATAAATACACTTCTGTAGGAGACAGAGTTTGTTTACACACAGCCGGCAGCCATGAATGGTCCTTAGTGCTCCCCCCTCCCCTTATCCGGGGTCTCATAAGAAAGTTAAGTGCTTCTACTGCAATTAGTGGAGGGGAGAGGTGCAGATATAGAGGCGGGGGGGAGGGGAACGTTTACCACACACATACAGGAGAGGCCACAAGAACGATAATGGTGCTTCCAGTGGGATGTTGAACGGCTGTCACAATGTAAGATGTTGCCTATAGCAACCAATCAGATTCTAGGTATCATTTTGAAGAATGTACTAAATAAATGATAGCTATAACCTGATTGGTTGCTATAGGCAACATCCCTATTTTTCAAACTTGCAGGAAACTCGCAGCTCGGTACATTTATCCCCTGTTAGTGTTAACTTTTAAGCCGCTTTCTTTGTATATCAAAAATATAAGTCTTGTATGTTTCTGTCAGAACAGTGTCATTTCCACACGAATCGGCACATGAATTAAGAGCAATGCTCAGCGGGGAATCCGCGGTTCTCCTGTGGCTCAGACGTGTGTCATAGTCATTCACGTCACCGTGAAGCATTACGCACTCCCTTCAAGAAAGGTATTACGTGCACGCAGGATAAATATATAGATTGGCGGGAAGAGAAAAAGTTAAATTACACAGTTTGGGGCGAACCACTGAGCCAGGCTCCAGCCATACAGCGATGGAGCTGAATGCCACGATCCGCAGCTTCTAATCTTGGGTCTGACGTACTTGACAATTAACAGGCCTTGAATTAAACCATCCAGTTGCAAAATGTAAACTCCATTCCTTCCACACCACATGCCAGAAATTGCAATATTGAGTGCACTTCACCCTCCAGCCCGGGTAATACAATGCAGGACTGGTAATTATTCAGTGGCCGTTTATTACGTCGTGGAATCTGTTCAGGGGAAAAGAATCATCGACTCTGTTTACGGTGAATTCCTCTCACTATTAGGGTTAAAGACAGTAGGAGTATAATATTGTATAGGATAAGGTTGGTGGTCTAAACATACGTGTGCAAGATATTACATATATAGATATTACAAGATATAGCCAGTGGTGCAAATTGATTTTATTCTAGATCTTCCAGAACCCCATTGTGTCTCTTTTTGCATTAACAAATGGCAATTTATTCACTTAGTAACCTCTAGGGAGGTCAGCACCGCACTGCCCTGGTCTAATTTCTCTCTCACAGATTTATATTGATTTTTTACCCAAGCACCTCGTGCTCTGAAACCAGATATTGCACTCTAAAGATTTTAATTTTCGGCCCTGTACACGATCATCTTTAACCTTGAACGGAACTCTGTTCCTGCACTTAATTTCTAACACAAATTAAATTTTTTCATTCCGAATTTTCATCCCCACGAGAGAGTTTATGGACTCCATCGCTGGAAAATCATCACCGCGCCTGATTATCGGGATCTCTGTAACCCTTTCAATGCACGTACACACGTGAACCTCCTCAGCTAACGCATAGATGGTGGTCCTGCAGCCACGGGTACCATGTAGATTATATTTAAGTGGATGCGTATAAATATACAAATGACGCAGAATGACACTCAAAGAAAATTATTTTACTAATGTTTTGCTTTAGAAAAGCAGTAACAACTACTTAATGGGGGGTATTCAATTGTGAGCGAGTTGGTTTTTTTTTAGACCGTGTTAAGTCATTTAAACGCTGTTTTTTAGAATTTTCGAGCGGGTTAACTTTACCCGCAATTCAATTCCATTTTAAACGCTCCGTTTTTGTTCATGAAACGGTCCTCTGGCGTTCCAGTAGACGGTCTATTGAAAGTACAGGGTGTGCGAGAGGCAGCCGTGTTAAAAGATATTCAATTGTTTTTTAACGCGGCGGGTAAAACAGGCCAATATGCTGTTTTATCTCGCACCTCCTTGGGATGTGTTAAAAATAAAAAACCTCTAAAAAGTATTGTAAATCATGTAATAATGTGGAAAAAAGTTAAACTTATGTTTATCACTAATGTCTAACTTGTGTAAGTTGATTTTCTTGTGAAAACATATTGAAATTAAAAAAAAACCATAAAAAAATAAAATAAAAAATAAAATCACTAATTAATTATAGTTATGTATGTTTTTGGTACAAATATGAATGTAGTAATGTGTTTTGACATGGTATAGATGATTGTATGGTAAAAAATAGTTCAATTAAAAAATATGCTAAAGAAAGCACTATAATGTAGATATTATCAATGTGTAATGCAATCTAATGTATGGAAATGTATGCAAAACCTTTTAATTGTGTTATACATGACCGTGTTAAAACTCCCCTTCATTCCCCTAAAATCTCACGAACACAATTTTTAACGCGCGGGGGCAGCGTCCCCTATTTTTCAATTGAGTTGTACAAGTTTTCCAGCTGCGCTAACTCAAAACGGTCGCCGTCAAAAACCCGCGGGAGATTTTTTTTTTTTCACACGGCAGGGAAAAATAAAATCTCACTGACAATTGAATAACCCCCATAAAATGAACTTATATATCAATGCCTGAGTTGTGAGGTTAAATAAGGTACCTGAAACTACTGAGGTCAGTTTAGCATCCTCTCTGTACTCTCACAATGCTGCCAATTGTCCTGTGAGGAAGAGGAACTTCCCTCTCACTTCTGGGCAGTACAGAAGCCTTTGTTCCAGTGACAGATCTGCCGTCTAACTTCTGTAAGTAATAATCAATATTTATTGATGTGGTGTCTGTGCTGACTGGGTGCAAACTGCACGATGGCATCTATTAATCTGTTACACAACACTAAAAGCGTGCATGGGTATATCTGTCCACCTCTAAGTGTATTTCCACTTCTACTTTGTCGGGGGTCCCTTAGCACTTAGCAGGGTCCCAGCCCCCACTCTCCATAGAGTCAGGATCTCCGAAGCATTGGCTCTAATTGACCAGCTCAGCAGATTATCGGCAGATGTGACTGCTGGGATACTGCAAGATTAGATAAACTGGTGCAGGACCCCCCCTCCAAACTACTATCAGTGGGAAGGGGGGGGGAGGGGGAGAGCTATTTAAAGTAGAAAACCAATTTAAGAATGTGTGTAGACTATCCATTTCCGTTTGGCAGGACCAACTTACAACCAAATGCGTTATCAATGACCAACCCGCCCCGATCCGATTGTTCAGGTGATGGGACGAAGTGGATCGCACCAGTGCCAACACTTCTGGGGTAAATGTTAACATCGTACACAGGTGTCCGTTGGGGGTCAGTATTTCACCAGTGCTTACTGCCCTAGCCGATCTCTTATGATTTCACTGGACTGGAATTTAAGTGTATAGTTGAGTCCACACAGCGATTAAAAGCCGAAATCAATCAAACTACCATCCAAATTGGCACCCTGTGTGGTCAGCTTTAGCGACCATCCTCTCTTCTGGAAGAATAAAGCAAATGTAGTGTCTGTCCTGCTACCCCCCCCCCCCCTCCCCTCCCCAATTATCTGTCCTTAAAGTCTAGAGAACAGCTGGTGCGGAATCAATCCCAGGACATTAGGAGATGTAGTGAAACTGTTTCATTAGGAAAACACTGTGGCGTAGTGGTTAGCACTTCTGCCTCACAGCACTGGGGTCTTGAGTTCAATTCCCGACCATGGCCTTATCTGTGTGGAGTTTGTATCTTCTCCCCGTGTTTGCGTGGGTTTCCTCCGGGTGCTCCGGTTTCCTCCCACACTCCAAAAAAAACATACTAGCAGGTTAATTGGCTGCTATCAAAAATTTACCCTAGTCTGTATGTGTGTGTGTGTTAGGGAATTTAGACTGTAAGCCCCAATGGGGCAGGGACTGATGTGAATGAGTTCTCTGTACATCGCTGTGGAATTAGTGGCGCTATATAAATAAATGGTGATGATAATGATGATAATCATCGTCCGTTCTATTCTGTACTAGGAAACTCCTGCCTACCGTGTAGCTCTCTAATATCTGACATATATGGCTATTACCCCTGTGCAGATCTCAAACCTGTAATCCGATTTGTCTTATAAGCTATTCAGACAACAAAAAAATATATCCCTAAAATATAGTCAGGTTTCACTATGCAACTTGCAAACTCTATATTGAGGGGGTGGGGAAATAGACTAGTGATGTAGGGATTGTAAAACACAGGGACACAAACTAACCCTTTGCTTGTTTCCCTATCACTATATTCATTAGACTTATTTGTCTGTCTATACAACATAGTTTTACATGTTAAAGTGCATATTAAAATACTTTGTCTACAGTGTTTCTGTACTTTATTTTCTGTGCAAAAGCGAAGAATGAGAGTGCTAGAAGTAAACTCTTTCACCGATTCCCCTTTTTCGTTTTTATTTTAAATGCATTTGCAGCAGGCGACGAAACTACAGCCGTACAAGAAGTGAGTTTCACTATTAGTGTGCGAGTAGAATGTGTCACGAGATAAAGTGGAACATCTGCTGTCTGCTAGCGTTAGGGATAAGATGCGGTACAAAGGGGCCCAGTATTACAGTCTTACCATTAGCCATCTGGCTGTCCCGATAAGTCTCATAGAGATATAAGGCTATTCACAGAGGCTTTACAAGTCGGTGCTTCATCACATCTCTATAGGAGGACAATGAAAGGAGTGGGAATCATTATTAGGTCACCTATAAAACGTGCGAACCACCGTCTGGGCTTTGGTTGTGGAGATCGTCGGGGAGAACGAAGTGTTTCCTATCGTCTGCTGCTCACAGCGGCCGTCAGACTTGTATTTACCAGCTTACGTAATGCAGAAACGGCTTTCTTAAAACACAAGGTATTCACACGTCTCGAGTATCAAAAAAAAATCTTGCTTTTAAAAAAAGATAAAAAAATTGAGGGATAGAGATTTTTCATCGCAGTTGGTAGAAAATCTGTCATCATCGCAATTTATTATTAAAATATCACCAGAGTAACCGAGCGAGGCTCAGCTGTAAGCCGGTACTGGTTGGCAGCACCAAGAATAGTCTTGCGGCTTCGCTGGATCAGTCTTGGGGCATCTGCTATGACTTTGGGTTTCCAAGACCCCCAAAAAAAATGTTAAAAAAAAAATCTGAAAAAATGTGTAAAAATTAAATTTTAATTTGCAGGCATTCTGATTTGAAAAAATGCTTTAATTAATTAAAATATTTTTTTAAAGGAATAAATCCTGATATCGCCATCCTGGGTTTGCGATAGTGAAAGGGTGAAAGCGACGGGGAATTTCTTCGCTGGCTTGGGCCGACGCCGCTGGTTAGTCTTTGATAAATAGACCTTTTCTCACCTTAATAAATAGAGCACAGAGATATGTGAATACTTTCTGTTTTAAAAAAGACAATTACAGTATGTTATTTGTAGTAAAGATATACTATATATCTGTGGTATTAACCAGCTACTATAGGAGGATACATAGCTAGCCAGCAGGTTTATAAATGGAAATAATTTAAATGTCTCTGCCGACAACTCCAAAAACAAGGATTAACCCCGAATTGTTTGGTTTGGGGAGCCAATGCTGTTTGATAGCAGAGACTTGTGAATACCTCCCGTTTGCAGAAAGCCATTAATGCATTTTATTTACAATGAAAATCTTTTTGGCTCCTTTCAGGTAACCTTTACCCTAAATGTCATTGCTAGACTATAGCAGCATAGTTAGTATTGTGTCTTTAGTGTAAAACTGACTTGGGTATTAGCTCCCATCATTGCATTGTACCATCCAAAATCAACAAGTTAGAGAATGATGGTCAGAATATTGACTCTTTCCTCATTCTAGCCAACTTTTCCACCTTGGCTTCAGGGAGATCCCGGGGGAGGTGGGCATGCGGGGGCGGGGCTTGATGAATTGCATCAAGTTGACCCCGCCCCTAGACGGTTGTCACAATTTTGGCCAATTACAGCAGGGGGCGGGACTAAGATGACACAATATTTGTGTCGTTAAGCCCCCCCCAACTTATCTATTGTGGGGGTGAGAACCGGGAGGTTGCCCTGCTCTCCCAGGAGCCTGGGAGGTCTCCTAGAAATGCGGGAGTCTCCGGGACATTCCAGGAGAGTAGGCAACTATGCGTTAAAGAAAAAGCAGCTAATGAATCTCTACAAACTGAAGTGTCTCTTACATATCTATCTCCATTACTGAAGTCATGTTGTCTTACCTGTCAGTCTTTGATTAAATCTTGGTCTCCATGAAAATGGCCACCTCCGTAGGCATCAATACATGGACATAGGACACAATTTCTGAACTGTGTCCTCAGGCCACAGATGGTGAAGCCAACCACGTCTTGTACTGGCTCAGCATCAGGGAGAATGCCAGACTCTTCAGGGAGTGAGGGAGATCACCCCTATTTCAGGGAGTCTCCCTGACATTCAGGGAGAGTTGGCAAGTATGACTTTCCTAACTGGGTTCTCCATGGAAATGTAATAATAATCTAAGTACCGTCCATGTGGCGTAAGACTCACCTGCGGCCACCTCCGCACAGACAATCGCAGGTGTGTCTGCAGGTATAGAGAGGTCCAAGTGTTGTAATACGGAGAGGAGACCAATTGCAGCTTAGTGTGGTAGAGGTGTAGGGTCACCACAGAGGCGTCCCAGGGGAATATTATTATTTGACTATGCAGGGCCACGAACAGCACACAGCTAGTTATTTAAGTTCTTGTGGAGAAACACTTTAAAGTGATTGTCACTGACTTCTATCCATCAACATAAAAGCCCTTTGGGAATAAATCTGATAAGGGGTCTTTTAGTGCTACCAGTTTTAAAGCCTAGAAAGATTCACCTCTATAAATATTTAAGATCCCAGACACTACACAAACAGTCTGTCTCTGTGCTTATTATTCCCAGTGGCACAGTTGCTTTTACTGTGTATGTGTTTGGCTTTCCACAAGCCAGATTGATTTAGTTTTAAGCTGGCTGCCATCAAGCCATCCACACACAACTATAGGTGCAGACGAGATCAGAGAGCGTGACCTAACCCCACTAAATTACAGTAATCTAAATTCACCTTTCGGTCCAATAATGTGGGATATGGAAGACTGTGAAATCAGAGACTGAATACATTAATACCAGAGGCGTTCAGCCAGCATCTTGTGAAATAACGGATAAAGCAGAATTTTTCTTCCCTTTTCCTTCTATAGTTAAAATGACATGGATCAGGACTCGTTACTTAATGTTGGAAGGGTTAAATTGTGGGATATGGGAGGCCTGCCAAGGAATACGTGCGGGAGAAGATGTCATCTCAACTTCATGCCAAAAAATATGATCCTTAATATAATAGAATATTGCACAGTATTGTGTATTCAGAATATCAAACAGAGGTGCACAACCGGCTCTTCTGTTACTAAATGTGGCCAGTCTTTCTAGCAATGCATGCTGGGACTTGTAGTACCGCATTAAAGACGTCCACGGAGAATAAATTAAATTTTGCAGGCTGAATCCTTGTGCTCCCTATCAACGCTAGGAACCAGCGACATCACTGCCTAATATTCATGAGGCCTGGCATATTCATGAGGTACTGGTTCCTAGTGAATAGATAAGCCCCACTGTCAACCAAGAAAATGGCTGCCCCCACCGTGCGTCCACTTTCACCAGAGAATGCCTACATTAAAAGCTGGGATTTAAGAGAAGCTAATGCACACATTGCACAAAAATGTTCTGCATTTGCTCCATATAATTTCATTATGTTGCTTCCTAGGTCTGCCTGAGAATCGGTTAAGTGTAGACGTTCAGTAAAGCCAGCGATCGGCTGTTTTCTATAACTTGGCCACTAGAGGCGCTGTTCTATTGGGATCTATTGTTGCCCTCTGCACAAACGTTCCATAGCAACCAATAGGAATCTAGAAGTCATTGTTCTAGCGCATGTTTAAAATGGAAGCGAACATCTGATTGGTCGTTATGTGCACAGAGATATACTATTATTATTAGATAAATGTGTCATTCATTGTATCTCAGGGGAAGATCAGTGATATTCCATCTACACTATAATAAAACGTGCGGTCTATATATTTGCAGGAAAAATACAATTATAGTATTTTTTTATGGAGTTCACTAGCCAACCCCGTCACAGCCCTATGTGCATTCGGGGGGACCTTACAAAAATGTGCAAAAATGTCTATCTTAATATCTTAGATAAGAAAGCTTTTAGCTATTATAGTACATAAACCTTATTGTCTGTAATATATATAATAATAATAATAATAATAATAATATATAATTTATGTTCTAGAACTTCCTGGTCATTTTGGGACTTTGCAAATTCCAAATGAAAACGCGCCTCTCTGCTCTAACGCTCTGCTACATATATAACGTTCTTTCCCACGACACATATAAAGAAAAAAATGCAAGAAAAAAAATAAACCCCTTTCTCCGTGGTTCCAGTGACAGGTGGCCGTGGAACAAAGGACCAGACAGATGCATTGATACACATGACATTGTGCTGGGCAGCAGTCTGTGAAAAACTCCCCTTTCAGGAATTATTTAAAAAAAAACAAAAAAAAAAAAAACAGGCTACAGCTTATGTGACTCAGGTAGGGTGCGAGGTTAGAGGGAGCGTCCCCAAGACATATTGTTCTACTTAGCCAAACTCTATTGAACTAGCCGTGTTTTTTGTTTTTGTTTTTAAATATAAAATTAGGATTTTTATAACCTGGATACAATACCATAGGAATAACCCAATAACAATACCACATGGAGTAATTATATGGTTGTTTGATGATAGACTAGTCACTGGTTAAATCATTGCTATTGCCTGCAGACAAAGAGGTGATGTAATATTGCTTTATACATATTGTAGTTTGTAGAGTGCCAGGTTCTCCGGAGTAATTACAGCTATAGTTAAATTAACCTGCGTTCTACACAATGGTTTCAGAAGCCGCTGGCAGAGGCTTCGGTTTCTAGTATAGGTTCAGAAGTTTTTAATTTTTAATACGCCTTTGTAAATAGATGTCTGAGATTTTATATTTGTGGGTTTAATAAGAGAAAAAAGATAGATAAAGGTAATTAATCCACATTTAGCACGGGACCTCTATTATACTTGAAGTGGCCAATCTGTGGCACTCTAGATGTTGTGGAAAAAAACGGTGGCTGTCGGCCTGCTGGGACCTCTAGTCCTACAGATCGCCTACCTCTGTTTTATCATCTCGACTGTACTTAGTCTCTCTAAAAATAAATAAATCAGAATTAACATTAATCCAGAATATAGCAAATATTTCAGCACAAAAAAAACCAAGTTGTACCCCAATGTGCATTATTTGGTGGGGAAAGATGATTAACTTTCCCTCCTAAAGGGATTTACCCTACAAGTGTTTTTTTGCCCACCACAGATAGTCTCATTACCTAAATGCCCTGAATCCACGAATTAAGAGATATGTAGTGACCCTACATATAGAGACATAGGTTCATGTGCAATAAAATGGTCTATATCAATTGCTTAAAGTTGCACTTCCAACTAGCAAAAGATTTTACCAAGGACCCCCCCTCCCTCCAATAAGAGCTCCGTGAGCCGCTAAGTACCAGTGTTCTGCCGCTGTGATATCAAAATTGTTCACCAACTTTAAATGGCGGTGGAGGGACAGGAGTGCGGGATTAGGACCAATCACAAGACATCGCACCTTATGATCGATTGGTCGTCTGGTTTAACCCCCTGCCCTCCCAAACCCCGTTTTGTGGCCTGGACGGTAAGCTTAGGGGCACGTTAGTAAAATCCTTAGGTGGTAGCGCGGAGCGGCTTCAACGGATCAACCAAAATCACCTGTTGTATACAAATATCAAAGCTGATCGAACTATCTGTGTTAGACATAATGAATACTGGAATGTGATGTATATTGCTCGCGATGGACATATGCACTTAATCAGAGCCCTGTGGTTTGTGTGGAAACTCTTGTTTATCGAGAGACATATCCTGAGATTGCATTTATCATATAGTCCAGAAAAGTGTCAGTCACATATACACAATATATATATATATATTAATATATATATATATATATATATATATATATATATATATATATATATATATATATATATATATATATGCACTTTGGGACAGGCCTTGCTCAATTCCTAAACATTGGTCGGTTTCTAAATATAGGAATATTATAGAAAATACTATTGAATCGTGACCAGGCTGTGCTCAGTCCCTCATTTGGGAACTCGAAAACCCCTCAAGGACCATTCTCTGCTCGCTGCCTTATGATTGGCTTAATATAGGCCACAGATCATTACACGTCATACCAGAGCCACATTCTCCATTATCTCTTCGTCTACCTTAATACCCCTCAATCAGCAGACGCTCTGTAACCTTCCTGTGACCTTCAGATGTGCATTTTATATGTATGGAAGACACCGATACCTCCCGATCCGCACAGTCTGGGATCTGTTTGCATCATCATTTTGGATGTCATATGACAGGACTTTCCAAAATTACCGACCCTCCAAAGATTTTTTTGTTGTTGTTGTGGCCTCCACGGACTGTTGCATGATTTTTTTTTATTTTTTTTTCAATAGTATTCGGTCCACAAGCACATAAAAGAAAGGCGTCCTTCTTCAATGGAAATACTCGCTGTCATATGATATACCAACCCCATTTTGAAGAATAACCACTTTGTTTGTTTGTTTGTTTGTTTGCAATGGAAGTGAGAATTAAAAAAATAAAAAAATGTGACAAATAAAAAATAAAATAAAAACACATTTGAAATGAGCAGCCTTAGAACACATGCATGTTTCCATTCATGCAAGGCAAAGCACGGCCTGCCTCCACTAACACGTGTGCATGTGTGTGCATATGTCGGCAGCTAAGAGCTTAGCCTGCAAATCCAGATTAGAATGAAGAGAGAGGGGGGTGGGGGGACTCCGTAAAACTATTTACACCCGTGGGAATACACATGTCAGAATGCAGAGTGAGACACACACACGCACACACACACACCGGAAATAGGCCTCTAAAAAGACATATATTAACCTAAAACCTACTGTAAACACATTCTGTTATCTGGTCATGTTACATGTATGTAGATAACGTGAGCGGTTTTTCATGTGCTTTCAGGAGGATAGAGCTCGTTTCAGGGCTAAACGTGACTGAAGATTTTATTTTAATAGGCAAATTTAAATAATACGAGATTTATGACACTTTAAAACCTGACTGAAGCACTTCGCAAACACTACTTGGGGCTAGATTTACTAAACTGCGGGTTTGAAGAAAGTGGAGATGTTGCCTATAGCAACCAATCAGATTCTAGCTTTCATTTTGTAGACTGCACTAAATAAATGCTAGCTTGAATCTGATTGGTTGCTATAGGCAACATCTCCACTTTTTCAAACCCGCCATTTTAGTAAATATACCCCATGGACTGGTTAACAGATTTAAAGACTGGAAAGTGATCACTTGTTTTTATGTGACAGCACTGGTCACGTAGTGTAAATCACAGCACGTATGTTTATAAGGCTAAGCAGTTCGTCCCTCGTTGGGGAATTAAGTAAGGAGCGTTGGAGGCAGCCATCTTGTGGGCTCGAACCAACATTCGTGAGAATGTAGCCAATGATACCCATGGCGGTTCAGTGATGTCATCGGTTCTGCAGCCTATCGCTTCACTAGGAGCCAACGACATCACTGGGGAAGGCAGCGCCCTAGTGATGCCCTCGTCTCCAAGCCAACGGGCAGGCTGCACTGACAAAATGGCCGCCTCCACGTTCTGTGGGCACACCGCCATCCCTTATGCTTGTGTTTTAATATGTGAGTGAAATCGGACACTATATAATATATATATGTAATAGTTTTTAACACTGGACCATGTGATTGACCTTGTTAACCCCCTACTACCTCATTATAGCATACATTATAAAAAGTATTGATTAAAGTGAACACTTTTATGTAGAATATAAGAAAAAAAGTGAAGTACCTCTCTATAACAGAGAATAATGAGATTTTTCTTTTTTTTTTTTTTTTTTTTTTTAATTGTGTACAATATAAAATGTAAAATAAATAGTGTATAAGCCAATGGACTATCGAACCATTCACTCTGCTCTCACAGGAAGGAAATTGTGATAAGGTATGAGGGAATAGAGAATCTAATAGAGAGAGAGAGAGGAATACAATAAAATGGGAAAAACAGCAATAGAAAAGGCAGACTAGGTTAATATAGGAAAACTAGTTTCTTTATTGAAAAGATCGTTGTATTAGTATTAGTGAAACCATGTAACATTGTCATGCACACAAATACAGTAGGCAAGCCTACCATGCTTCGGAGGGGGGTACAACAGAACAAGCGGCATACGATGAGTAGATGTATAGGCTACGGCACAGTACATTTTCCGCAGGGTCTCTACAGAGCTTTACATCAGAGACTAGGTAATGTAAAATAATACAGAACATGCTTTAGTCTTAGTACATGAAATAAAAAAAGGTGGAAGGTCCACAACTTAAAAAAAAAAAAAGGCTTTCAGATACAAGAATAATTGCCCACAAATTAAGAACAGGAAGTAGTTGATTTTATAGCACAGCAGAAAAAAAATAGAATACCCCTGTTAAATGGAAATGCATTTTGCCAATAAAGCATAAAAAAAATGTCAAGTATTTGGTTTATTTAACGTAGAACAGCACTTGGCCAGATTAGAATGTTGGAACAATGACTACGGAATCCCACCAGCTCCGTAAGGTGCAATCAGACAGTTATTGTTGCCAAATAGGATACAGGTTAAGATTTCCCAACCTTTAAGACTTGAAAAATAGACAGAAGATAAAAAAGCCAATTGTTGAAAAAAATACACAGCGGGAATACCAAAATTCACACTATGTTTTCTTTTAGGGATTGCATCCGGTAATTTTTGGTGCTGTTGAAATATAGCTTAGACAGAGGCCTTTCGCCTCCCCAAAAGCAAAATGAATCCACTTAACAGAAATTTACAGTGTAATGTACTTAGCTAAAACAAGATGACGATACAAAAAAAATGGCTGTTATTCTCTACAGCTCTACTGAATGATTAGGTTTTTTTTCTACGTTACTACAATGAGACTACAACGAAAGAAAGAAAGAAAAAAAAATAACAAACAGGTCCAGGATTACATTCTCTACAGTTTTTTTTAACAAGAAAAATATGATTTTAGGAATTGCATTTTGAAAGCATCAGTATCCTCTTGTGGCAGGGCTATTTTTTGGGGGGCAACCCTCTAGGAGGGCTTGCAATATCCAAGATACAGTACCCATAAAAGCCAATTGATCTGTTTTTTTTCAGATCTTGGGTCCTACAAAAACATGTGTATGGCTTATTCATATTGACAAATGGTACAATAAGTGAAAAAAAATGTAATGCAATTGCAAAAAATATATATATATAGAGAGAGAGAGAGAGAAAAAAATACCAGCCTAATCATTTGTACACATGACAGCGGACCAGATGGTGGAATCGAAGCATTAAAAAGGGGGCTAATTGCCTTTTGCATGCAAGCATGAGGGTTGCCCACAAAAGTAAACCTTTTTTTTTTTTTTGGTAAACAAAGAAAGGACAAGCAGCCATGACAGAAGGGGATACTGCAGCTTAAATTAAGACCAATGTTTTCTTCAGATGGAAACAGGAAAATGGTTAAGAGGGTGTCACATTACAGGTAAATGCAGAGGCAGAGGGACCACACCACAGAGCAGCATGTGTTGGCTCATTCACTGTGCTACACAATGAAGGAAAAAAAAACAAAAAAAAAACAAAAAAACAATTGATAAATGCAAAATGTTATATCTCACAGTCAAGATAGACAACGTTTTTTTGGTTTTTTTTGGATGAGCTTTATATATGGGTACACTTTTGATGTGTGCATGTCATATTTATAGTGTTCTATATATATTTATTTATTTTTTTTGCAAACTAGCATCATGGTATGCAATGACTGGCCAATTCTCTAGCACTCCCCTGGCTGGTGAGGCCAGGAAATTATTTAAAATGCAATGATCTGCTGACCTCGCCAGCACAGTTCTGTATTAAAATGCATTGCTGCGATCTAGCCAAGGCAAGTGTCAAATCTCAACAGGCACAAATACACATACACCCCCCCCCCCCCCCCAACCCACCATTCCCAAATACACATTCTCACTTATACTGGGTCCACAATTTCTAAATAAAACTGGTCTCCAACTGAGATTTGTTTTAGGTTGTGATAACTTGACATTTAAACCACAAGATTACAAAACAGACTCCTTACAATGCAGCTGGTTAAAAATAAATGCACTATGCAATGGTTAAAAATATCTTATCAGCAGCAATTTGCAGAAGGTGAGAGGGGGGGGGGGGGGTCTGATGCTGTATGCACATTTCATATATTAATAGCTTAACTATTCCATGTTACAATACTAACAGATCACAACAGCAGCCCCATATAAAGGTGCAACCAGCCCCAATGCCCTTCTTACATTAACCCCCAGCCCCCCCAGAGGCAAGAGAATTTGGTAGCAGAAACAGCAGCTGATGTAATGATGGGGAGAAGAGTGAGGATGAGGAATGGGGGGGGGGACTGGTTGACAAAGAGGAAAAGGATCTGATCTGCCTCAAATAAAACCATATACAACACCGATATATGCAGTTATAAATAAGGATTATGGCCAGAGATACAACCCCCACTTACATCAGCATAGTCAGGGATACAAGAGACCTGCATTTTGAGATATATATAGAGAGCATCAGCTGCATCAATGTACACACACAGCATAATATACATGGCTGCAATGTTCTGTTTTGTTATATATGTATATAATTGAGCAATTGAGGAGTGCAATGTTATGCATATGATATATATCTATATATATATATATATATATATATATATATATATACACATATACACACACACACACACAACCATAGCAATCCTCAATTATATACATATATACAGCATGAGCTGCAATCATGTACACATACAGCATGATATACAAGGTTGCAATGTTCTGTTATGTTGCATATTCTATATATATATATATATATATATATATAATTGAGTATTGCTATGCACTGTACAGATAGGTAGATATTATTTTATATATATATATATATATATATATATATATATATATATATATATATATATATATATATATATAATTGAGGATTGCTATGCACTGTACAGATAGGCAGATATTATAATATATATACACATTGCATTGCAACCCTCCAGCCTCTGGCTGATCACAAAGCAGCCCCCTCCCTCCAGGACACCGCCAGCAGCCCCCCCTCAGACCCCACCGTACCTCGGTTCCGTACAGAGCCGAAGACTGGAAGCACAAGGTACCCGACGTGTACTAGCACCATGCTGGCTGCTCCTCCGGTGCTGATGGCTGCGGCTGGTCCTACTGCTGACACTCTGCTGCTGGCTGGGAGACAGATGGCTCATTGGTGATGGTCCTCTCACCCCCCACCCTATATACATTCATGTGCTGCAGCTGCCTCGCACAAAGGGAGGGGGCCTGGAGCTGTGTCCTAAGACAAAGCAGCCCAGCCAATGAGGGCCAAGCTGGGGGGGTGGGGAGGGCTGCTCCTTGCAGTCTGTCTGGGGGTAGGATGGCAGCTTGTTCCACTGCTCTGCCTGTCTTACTTGTTAATCAGAGAGAGACAAAGGGAGGCATGGGCACCATGCTCTGGTGGTAGGAGGAGGGCATGGGCTGAGTCAGTGGGCACCATGCTCTGGGTGCAAGGGCTGGTGGTAGGAGGAGGGCATGTGAGCCTGACCCAATTATCACTCAGGGAGCAGCTGCTGCAGACACTCTTGGAAAACACCTGTCAATCACAGGCTTTGCAGATTCTGAGTGGGCACTCAGCTGGATCCTAGGGTCGCACCATGCCCTGGTGGTAAGAGGAGGGCATGTGAGCCTGACCCAATTATCACCAGGGGGCAGCTGCTGCAGACACTCTTGGAAAACACCTGTCAATCACAGGCTTTGCAGATTCTGAGTGGGCACTCAGCTGGATCCTAGGGTGGCACCATGCCCTGGTGGTAAGAGGAGGGCATGTGAGCCTGACCCAATTATCACCAGGGGGCAGCTGCTGCAGACACTCTTGGGAAACACCTGTCAATCACAGGCTGTGCAGATTGTGAGTGGGCATTCAGCTGGATCCTAGGGTGGCACCATGCTCTGGTGGTAGGAGGAGGGCATGTGAGCCTGACCCAATTATCACCAGGGGGGCAGCTGCTGCAGACACTCTTGGGAAACACCTGTCAATCACAGGCTTTGCAGATTGTGAGTGGGCACTCAATCCTCCTATTGCAGATTGTTTAGTATTATTTTTACTCACAATTTTTTCTTCTTTTTTTTACTGACACATTATTATTTCAAAATGCTCCCAGACCTGAAAGAAGATATTGCATTGTTAACAGAAAGCAGGTTGCAATTAAGGGACCGGCAACTTTTCACAGTTCCCCAATTGTTGGTTGTGACACCTGTTTATTTTATTGTAGTGTCAAGAGGGTCATAAGGCTTTTTCTCCTTTACTGGCTGTTAGTAAAATTACTGCCGGTTGGCAACACTGGCCTCTATTGTTTGGGGTGGGGGGGGGGGGTCCGCACAAAGAAGCTGACCAGAAATCTTAGTGAACAGTGTCATTTCATGCGGAATATTCAGACCTATTGGTGACACCATTTCCTCTCCTATCCTAGTGTTTCCTGTTACACCGGACACATATAACATACGTCTGATGTAGTGGAATTATTAGGAGCGAGTAAAGTCACTAATTCACATTATAATATATGTTACTGAGCTGAATAATGTACATGAAATAACTGGACTGTTTCTATTGAACTAAATATGTCCATAATGTTCTGTTTCGGTGGAGGTGCCATGGGGGAGGTGCCACGCCAGTGTCTGACAGCTTGGCAAACTTGATTTGCAGAATTGCAGCATGTGGATTGGATTGTTATACACAGGGGCAGTGATGTCACAGCAGCTCAAATTACTGCATTCTCAGCTTATTGACCTGTATCAGACCCCATCAAGTCGCTAGATGTGGGAGGAGCATCAGCTGTCTGCTATGTCCAGAGGTAATATTTAATTTTTTAACAGAAATGCAGTGCAATCTGTGGTTATTGCTGAACTATGTATTTTTCCTGCATGGTTCATTTGTGAAAATTTAAATTCTGCGATTTCATAATCATTTAATTTACATGGGTCAATTGTTACATTATAAGCACACAGCATATCCCTATATATCATGTTTATGTCATATAAATACATGGTTATGGGACATACAATTAGGAATACCAGGGACTTGGGTTTTTCTGGATACAGGTTTCTTGTAATTTGAAGCATCATGCCTAAAATCTAATAAACCACACATAAAAATGACCTTTGACTTTTTAAGTCTAAGAGATAGTGTGAGATATCTAAGTTAAGAGTGCATTTCTGACAACGTCCAATCGGCTTCGAGCTGTCGGATTCTGTAGTAGAGTATATAAAATTAAAGTCTGGTTGCTATGGTTACAGAACATTGTCTTCAAAGTTACCTTAAATGTCCCTCAGTGATTCTTGGAATATTTCCACAAGGAGTTGGTGCAGGTGTAGAGGGGCCGCTTATATGACACCTCTGTGCTGATAAAACCTCACCGTGTTTGACGCCCAACATTTGAAAAGGAAATTGTGGGACAAAATAATCTGTGACCTGATCTGTCCATTACCTACGTATCTACCAACCACGCCCTTATCCATGCAGCCACTCCCCCTTTTCACTGAAGCCACGCCTACACTCAAAGGGGCCGCAGTACTTTTGCTGTCTGAAAAATGTGGGTGCCCTAAACATGACTGTTTGTATATATAGCTCCACGGGGTGCACAATGATTTACAAAATTTGTAGGCCACGCATAGGCAAACTGAGGGGGTGGGGGGGGAGGGTTCCTAGTGCCTGGAAACCCCCCTCCAAGCCTGGGGCACTGTATAATTGAGGTGGCTGGCCCCTTTCCCAGCTTCACATGGCTCTGCTTGAAAAGGGAGATCTGCGTGCACCTAACAGTAGTGCATGCTGCGTTGCCCATGTATATTATGGGGATAGGAAGAGTTGGAGAGCAGCCAAGTACTGTCTAATATTATAGCTACGCCCCCATGCATGCTGGTCACGCCCACTGGCGGTGTGGTGTGGAAACCCCCCACGACAAATCCTGCGTTTTGCCCCTGCCACCGTACACTACGGGGTGCATCCCTCCCACTTCTGGTGGCACTGTGCAGATTCTCTGACTCAGAGAGGGGATGTGGCCCTATAAGCTTACAGTGCCTCTTACTGCAGGGGGCACAGAAGATGACTGGCAGGTTCAGCAGCAGCTGTTGTCGTTTTGGTGTTATAAAGGCTGTGAGCTCCTTCTATAACTCTCTACTGCTTTGATCTAGTATATCTGACCATCACCACTCAGTTCCAGGGACAGTTATAACCGAGGGATGAATTAAGTGTGTGTCCGTAACTTTATGTGTCCCTCTGTAATTGGTTGAAGTGAGCACTGGGTCCGCTCATTGCTGTATCACAGTGGGAGGTCACTTAGGCCACATTATAAATTTCCCTGGCTGACGGTGTAAGGCCTCCACTCTGAAGGACAAGCTACCCCCCCCCCCCCCCCCATTTAAGGAGCTCCACTATCGGTACTCTGCCAACTCCGGCTCGAGGCATGATTTTTCCCCGCTGGTTTTGGAGCTTCCTTGCAGGTGCTTTGGGTGCTAACACCGGCTCCAGGCACGGCTTTACCCCTCCCCCGGTTTTGGAGTTTTCTCGTCAGTGCTGGGGTGCCGAGACCGGCCTGAGGCATGTCTTCATTCACCCCTGACCTTGGTGTTTCCTCCTCTGCTTGGGGTGCCAACACCTGCTCTGCAGTCCTACATTACTCTCTATGGGTTTCTTTGCAGCAGTCACTGGGCCAGTAACTCCAGGGCCACTGTTCCTCTTCCAGGGGTGGTTCAAGAGGTGGGGCTCTACCAGGGGCAGATCTAGATTTTTTTTTAGGGGGGTCAATATAGTTCGCGCCCCCTTTTTGATAACTAAGGCTGCCTGCGGCTGCACACTATGTACAGTTCCGTTTGGCAGAGACAGGCAGGGAGAGTGTGCTGCCCAGCTGCTCTGATTGTGTTTAAAAATTGCCCCTCCCTGGATCCGCCACTGGGCTTTACTCCTATAAGGCTTTCAGCCCTAGTAGACTTTCCAGGATGCCCCCTGCCCCCCCTTTCATTGCCAAGGTCTCGAGACTACCTCATCCGCCTGGGTCCCGGCTAGGAAATGGTCCCCTTAGGGCGGGAAGCCAGAATCTTCATAGACTCTGGCTCCCAAATCACTGTCTACGTCTCCCGGCGTGGGCGCTGTTAGCCATGCCCCCACTGGCCTTTGGCCACCACTGACGCAGCCGCTCCCATCACCAGGGGGCGGGGCCACCAAGAAAGGCCTCCGTTCTTACAGACGGAGCATTACAGCCTTCTAATAGCATCTATACAATGCTGAGACCATTCTAGTGTCAGATATACAATACAGAGAGCTTTATAATGACCTCATTATAATGACCTCTATACACTACAAAAAGCATTCTAGTCACCAATTTACAATACACTGAGCATTCTATTGATGATTTACAATACGCAGAGCATTCTATTGATGATTTACAATACGCAGAGCATTCTATTAATGATTTACAATACGCAGAGCATTCTATTGATGATTTACAATACACAGAGCATTCTATTGATTTACCATACACAGAGCATTCTATCGATGATTTACAATACGCAGAGCATTCTATTGATTTACAATACACAGAGCATTATATTGATGATTTACAATACGCAGAGCATTCTATTGATTTACAATACACAGAGCATTCTATTGATGATTTACAATACACAGAGCATTCTATTGGTGCTTTACAATACACAGAGCATTCTATCGATGATTTACAATACGCAGAGCATTCTATAGATGATTTACAATATGCAGAGCATTCTATTGATGATTTACAATACCCAGAGCATTATATTGATGATTTACAATACGCAGAGCATTCTATTGATGATTTACAATACGCAGAGCATTCTATTGATGATTTACAATGCGCAGAGCATTCTACTGATTTACAATACACAGAACATTCTATTGATTATTTATAATATACAGAGCATTCTATTGGTGATTTACAATACACAGAGCATTATATTGATGATTTACAACACGCAGAGCATTCTATTACTGATTTACACTACGCAGAGCATTCTATTGATTACAATACACAGAGCATTCTATTGGGTATTTACAATATGCAGAGCATTCTATCGATGATTTACAATACGCAGAGCATTCTATTGATGCTTTACAATACACATAGCAGTCTATTGATTATTTACAATACGCAGAGCATTCTATTAATGATTTACAATACGCAGAGCATTCTATTGATTTACAATACACAGAGCATTCTATTGATTATTTACAATACGCAGAGCATTCTATCGATGATTTACAATACGCAGAGCATTCTATTGATGATTTACAATTCACAGAGCATTCTATTGATGATTTACAATACACAGAGCATTCTATTGATGATTTACAATACGCAGAGCATTCTATTGATGATTTACAATACGCAGAGCATTCTATTGATGATTTACAATACGCAGAGCATTCTATTGATGATTTACAATACGCAGAGCATTCTATTGATTTACAATACACAGAGCATTCTATTGATGATTTACAATACGCAGATCATTCTAGAGTGATATGATATTAATCTATATTGAAATCCCCATAAAACCGATTAAGGATAATGTACAGGTAAGAACACTATTGTACTGTAGTAGTATAGATGATCTTAGAGAGAGGAAACATGTATTAGGCTAAAAGCAGTGCCCAGATCCAGTGTCGGACTGGCCCACAGGACTACTGGAAAAATCACCGGTAGGCCCCTCTGCCTTACGGCCACACCCCCTTCTAGAAGTGGGCGGAGCCCACTCAGCTCACATGTTCGGTATCCCTGCTGCCCTCCCCGGCGTCCCTGCTGCTGTGTGTACAGAGTTCATCTCGTCTGCTTGTTATAAACCTTTGTAATCATTCTCACTGCCGGCCTGGTGTGGAGAGTTCCCCAATCACCATCCTGATATCACCCGTGTTACACGCAGTACGTGTGCCCAGATCCTGCCAGCGTGTTAGACAGAGGAGCGTGTGCCTGCTGGGAGACCAGGTCCAGGGATTCTTGTCAGATATTTCCAGATAAGGTTTGACCACAGGGAACAGTTCCCCCTACGCACATCAGACTTCTTGTCAGTAAGTGTGTTACACACAAACTGTCTGAGCGTGAGCGGAATAATAAAGGGAATACTCGTAGAATATTTAACTTAAACCAGGAATTAATGAATGGCTGCTGAACATACGTATCCTGTCATCCAGCCGGCAGCCACGTTCTGGATCAAAGGGGGGGGTCAGCTCACCTGGTGATCGGCGTCCCTGCTGCTACAGATGACTGGGTGCAGTCATCTTTCAAATGCGATCGCAGCTGCGATCATGTGACCTGCCCTCTCCTCCTCCTCCTGTCAGCTGACTGTCTTATGCTCCCGCCGCCGCTGAAGGACTAAGGAGCAGAGGCTGCATCAATCAAAATACGGGTAAGTAGATTTTCTTATTTTTATTTAATATTATTGGATATGTCTTTTAATTTCCTCCAAATTCCAGGACTTTCACTTGGCACAGAATTGTCTTATATATATATATATATCCTCCATCTGTTCTCTAGCTACTGGGTAAGCAGAGGCTAACTGCAGCGAATATATATATATATATATATATATATATATTAGTGTGTGCGCAAATTGAGAGAGCACTATTCCATGGCATATGTGAATTGGGGGGCACTATTGAGGGTATAATTTGAATTGGGGACACTATTGTGGGCATAATATGAATTGGGGACAGTATTACGTGGCATATGTGAATTTCGGGTACTACTGTGTGGCATAACATTGTTTGGGGCACTACTGTGTGGAGTAACATTGTTTATTGTTTTGGGGGCACTACTATGTGGCATAGGGGGGCTGCCTATCTATACTAAACTATAGTGAGGGGGGGCTTCCTATGCTAAACTATAATTAGAGGGGGCTGCCTTTGCTAAACTATAGGGAGGGGGGCTGTACAGAGAACACTATAGGGAGGGGGTGATGGGACCTTTAATTTAATGCTGGGGTGGTTTGGGTCTATAATTGAATGTAGGGCTGAGTGTGGGGAGGAGGGCTATCTATTAAATGTGAATATTAATATTTAATGTGGGAAATGGATGTATTAAACGTAAATGCTATTAATTTCTTGCTGGGGCTGTTTGGAGGGAGGGTAATAGGTTTATTTATTAAATGGGAATAGTATTAATTTAATGTTGGGGTCGGTTGGAGGGAAATAGATCTATTTATCAAATGTGAGTACTATTACTTTAATGTTGGGGCTGGAGAGAGGCCTATTTATTAAATGTGGGTGCTGTTGATTTAATAGCGGGGATGGTTGGTGTTTTCTAAATGTATCCATTATTTTTTCCAAATAGGACCCTCAACATTTCAGGATACAGACAAGCCGCAACTAAAGAAACCAGAAGCCACGGGTGGTAAAAGTGACAACAACAGGTAGGACAGTCTGTCAAATGTTCTGAGTCTAGTGCAGGCTTAGCTAACCTGTGGCACTCCAAGTGTTGTGAAACTACAAGTTCCAGCCTACCCTTCCAGCAATAAGCTGCTATATATTGGCAAAGCATGCTGGGGCTTGTAGTTTCACAACACCTGGAGTGTCACAGGTTAGCCAAGCCTGGTTTACTGGAACAATCCCAATTTTTGGTGACTGTTCTACCCAATCTAAGGGGCAGGTCAAGACTGTGTACTCAATATACACACTGCATTCTTTATATACTACACTATGGTACTAGCTGTCCTTCGTGAGCTGACCACTCCCCCTCTAGTGTCTGGTCCCGCCTCTATGATGGCCAGCCACACCCCCACTGGTGGGCCCCTAGCGTTGCAGTGCCCCGGTGGGCCCTTCATGCCCCAGTCCGACACTGCCCAGATCTCTGGTAGATTTAAAGTGGAGACTTGATAGAGATTTCAAGACTGCCTTTAACCCACACTTGCCAAGTCTCCCGGAATGTCCGTGAGACTCCCGCAAATATCCCGCATATGGCAACATGCTCCTCAAAATGACGCGATTCACGTCATTCTGTCGCCGCCTCCGCAAAAAAACCAGCATTTTGTCGCTGGGGGGGCATAGCCAAAATGACGTGAGTTACCGCGCCCCGCCCCTCCCGCCCTCCAACCACGCCCCCCTGCCAGGGATCTCCCGGAATTAGCTTGCCAAAGGTTGGCAAGTATGCTTTAACCAATGTAAGACAAGTACAATACCATGTTAGCAGACTCCAATGTAACCCCTTCCACCCGGTAAAAATGCTCCCTCCTAAACAGTGGTCGAAGTGGAAATTTAGAAGTGGCGGTATGGAAAATGTAATGGGAATGCAAGTGAACGGAGTGTGATAGTTTTGCAACGCAGACAGTTGGAGAAGTTGCGGTATGGAATACCACCATATACACCCCACTTTCACCACTGTATATGTATATACATATAAATATTGTAACACTATCCCATTCCAGTCACTTACATTATATATATATATCTATAATATAAATGTCTAGTGGTGTGTGTTAGTCTGTCTGTGTGTCTGTGTGGAAAAAATAAAACCAAGCTGCAGCGCCACCTGCTGGGCGGAGTTATACACTGACCTACTAAATTCTTAGTGTGTGTGGAAAAAAAATTCAGAAAGGACTGAAATTTGGTATACTAAGATGTTTTTAATTTGTTAATTTAATTTGTTAATTGTTAAAAGTGTTTATAAAGATTTAAAAAATATATATATATATTTCTTGAAGGAGAAGTGACAGTTGGGAGTGGTTGGTGGTTGCCGGGGGTGACAGTTGGGAGTGGTTGGTGGTTGCCGGGGGTGACAGTGGGGAGTGGTTGGTGGTTGCCGGGGGTGACAGTTGGGAGTGGTTGGTGGTTGCCGGGGGTGACAGTGGGGAGTGGTTGGTGGTTGAGGTCTGGGCTATGGCCCAAATGCATGACAAGAACCTTTTTAACACCTTAAGTAGCTTGATTTGACTAGAATGCATGAGTATCATGCACGGGTTAACTTGTATGTATATATATATATATATATATATATATATATATATATATATAATGTAAATGACAGGAATGTGATAGTGTTACAAAGAAGGCCGTAGGAGAAGTTGCGGTATGACATACCACCGAATACATCCCCACTTCCACCACTGCTTCTAAATCTTCCCACTTCATTTGCTATTCCATGTGCTGAATTAAGTAATGGATGAGACAGGTGTCTTCACAGCAATCAGTTCATTCAGCGCACGTAACTGCAGTAGCCCAGGAGTCTCCTGAATTTTGGATAGTTCTGCAACAATGCGGTTGGTATCATTTCGCCGCAAGGGGCGGAGCCAATATGTCCCGATTTGCAGCGCCACCCCCCAATGCTCTCGCTCCCCTTCTGCCCTTGTTCTGACTTTAGTAAATAAACATAACAAGTGAAGTATAAAGTTGACACCTACAACAGTCACCCATATTATAAGTCACTGCAAGTCCTGGGACGTGTGATTAACTTTTCTGTGCATGTTCAGTAACACGTATGAGAGGTCCCTCTCTTTATTCCATTTCTTACCTGCATTATTATTAAGTCAAGTAAAGGGGTCTATGAACAAGCGGCGATAACGGTGATTTCCTGACGCCACTTAACGCAGAAATCAAAAACCTCTTATCGCTGCAATTTATCGAGGGTGAGTACCAGCGACACTGACCCACAGCAGGTAAAGGTTAACTACGGCGTTGCCGGCCCAGTCTCTGCTCGGTATTGTGGTTTTGTGGGTTTAGGGAGACGGATGCAAAGTCAATTATAAAAGCTACACTTACAGCTCACAGATAACGGCAGATCGATATATTTTGTCTAGAGATGACAGAACGTCTTTGCAATCTCCCCGCAAGCGGCTCTGTCCCACATTTGTCACCCAGCTCAGCCTCTGACGGGCTGTACGATGGCAGTCAGCGGATACAGCCGTACTGTACTTATTTATAATCTTTACAACTTCAGAAATGTAATATCCACTGCCGGCCAGCGTCAGAAATCTAATACGGAGCGACTGCTGTGTTGCTGAGCGAGAGGAGACTGCAGGGCAGGTTACACAGCAGCCGGTACTCCCTCGCTCTGGTGATATCGTCGTGGTGTGAGCCAACACTGGGGGAAAGCTGAGCAAAGAGAAACTGCAGTTAACAGGAATTACCTGAGAATTCCATCATTATGACTGGATAAGTCAAATTCTCAAGTAATAGACATTTTGAATCTTGTCATCTTTATTTAATTTCTACAAATCCATACTCCTAACAGTTCCTTTTATATTAAAAATGAGGGGTGGGCGCTAGAGGAGACATCAAAGGAAGCCAGAGTAGATCAAATGCAAGGAGATTAGGATAATAACATGAACGTACAATTGTGCTAATATTAAGCAAACTTTGGTCACAAACTAGCAGTCCCCCTGTGTAACATATTATTATAGACTGAAAATACAAATGTATGTGCAGACAATGTTTGTAGATAAAGAACATGTGATTACCCAAGAGTGCACAAGGTAGGAGTTAGATGATACCCTACTGCCGTCTCCTTGACTATCAGGTGTTACATAGGGACATCAGCACAGTACCACTTCTCTTATTCTGTATCCTAGAAATAATTCTCAGTACCTGTTCTTATTCTGTGTGTACTAACACCTGCACAGTAACACTTCCTGCCCTATATACTATATATCATTCTCAGTACTTGTTCTTATTCTGTGTGTACTGAATCATGCACAGTACTACTTCTGTTATCCGAAATACTAGATATCATTCTCAGTACCTGTTCTTATTTTGTGTGTACTAACACCTGCACAGTACCACTTCTCTTATCCTGTATACTATATATAATTCGCAGTACCTGTTCTTATTCTGTGTGTACTGAATCCTGCACAGTACAACTTCTGTTATCCGAAATACTAGACATCATTCTCAGTATCTGTTCTTATTTTGTGTGTACTGACACCTGCACAGTACCACTTCTCTTATCCTATATACTATATATAGTTCTCAGTACATGTTCTTATTCTGTGTGTACTAACACCTGCACAGTACCTCTTCTCTTGTCCCATATACTATATATCATTCTCAGTACCTGTCTTATTCTGTGTGTACTGACACCTGCACAGTACCACTTCTCTTGTCCCGTATACTATATATCATTCACAGTACCTGTCTAATTCTGTGTGTACTGACACCTGCACAGTACCACTTCTCTTGTCCTGTATACTATATATAATTCTCAGTAACTGTTCTTATTCTGTGTGTACTGACGCCTGCACAGTACCACTTCTCTTGTCCCGTATACTATATAACATTCTCAGTACCCGTTCTTATTCTGTGTGTACTGACACCTGCACAGTACCACTTCTCTTGTCCTATATATAGTTCTCAGTACCTGTTCTTATTCTGTGTGTACTGACACCTGCACAGTACCACTTCTCTTGTCCCGTATACTATATAACATTCTCAGTACCTGTTCTTATTCTGTGTGTACTGACACCTGCACAGTACCACTTCTCTTATCCTATATATAGTTCTCAGTACCTGTTCTTATTCTGTGTGTACTGACACCTGCACAGTACCACTTCTCGTGTCCTGTATACTATATATAATTCTCAGTAACTGTTCTTATTCTGTGTGTACTGACACCTGCACAGTACCACTTCTCTTATCCTATATACTATATATCATTCTCAGTACCTGTTCTTATTCTGTGTGCACTGACACCTGCACAGTACCACTTCTCTTATCCTATATATCATTCTCAGTACACATTCTTATTCTGCGTGTACTGACACCTGCACAGTACCACTTCTTTTGTCTTGTATACTATATATCATTCTCAGTACCTGTCTTATTCTGTGTGTACTGACACCTGCACAATACCACTTCTCTTGTCCTGTATACTATATATCATTCTCAGTACCTGTCTTATTCTGTGTGTACTGACACCTGCACAGTACCACTTCTCTTGTCCCGTATACTATATATAATTCTCAGTACCTGTCTTATTCTGTGTGCACTGACACCTGCACAGTACCACTTCTCTTATCCTATATACTATATATCATTCTCAGTACCTGTTCTTATTCTGTGTGCACTGACACCTGCACAGTATATATACTATAATATACTGGATGTCATGGCGCTGTCAGTGGAGAGGAGCCAGGAGGGTCCAGGAAGGAAAGAAGCGGAGATGTGGACAAGAAGAGAAAAAAAGAAAAGGTAATTACATCAGTGCATCTACACATCAGTGCATCTAGACATCAGTACATCTGGACATCAGTACATCTGGACATCAGTACATCTACACATCAGTGCATCTAGACATCAGTACATCTTTACATCAGTACATCTTTACATCAGTACATCAGTACAACTACACATCAGTGCATCTTTACATCAGTGCATCTGGACATCAGGACATCTTTACATCAGTACATCTGGACATCAGTACATCTGGCCATCAGTACATCTACACATCAGTGTATCTAGACATCAGTACATCTTTACATCAGTACATCTGGACATCAGTACATCTTTACATCAGTACATCTGGACATCAGTACATCTACACATCAGTGCATCTGGACATCAGGACATCAGTACATCAGTACAACTACACATCAGTGCATCTTTACATCAGTGCATCTGGACATCAGGACATCTTTACATCAGTACATCTGGACATCAGTACATCTGGACATCAGTACATCAGTACATCTAGACATCAGTACATCTGGACTTCTTTACATCAGTACATCTAGACATCAGTGCATCTAGACATCAGTACAGCTTTACATCAGTACATCTGGACATCAGTACATTTAGACATCAGTGCATCTGGACATCAGTGCATCTAGACATCAGTACATCTTTACATCAGTACATCTGGACATCAGTACATCTAGACATCAGTGCATCTGGACATCAGTACATCTACACATCAGTGCATCTGGACATCAGTACATCTTTACATCAGTACATCTACACATCAGTGCATCTGGACATCAGTACATCTTTACATCAGTACATCTTTACATCAGTACATCTGGACATCAGTACATCTGGACATCAGTGCATCTGGACATCAGTACATCTGGACATCAGTGCATCTGGACATCAGTACATCTACACATCAGTGCATCTAGACATCAGTACATCTTTACATCAGTACATCTTTACATCAGTACATCTGGACATCAGTACATCTAGACATCAGTACATCTGGACATCAGTGCATCTGGACATCAGTACATCTGGACATCAGTGCATCTGGACATCAGTGCATCTAGACATCAGTGCATCTTTACATCAGTACATCTTTACATCAGTACATCTAGACATCAGTACATCTTTACATCAGTACATCTGGACATCAGTACATCTAGACATCAGTGCATCTGGACATCAGTGCCTCTGGACATCAGTGCATCTAGACATCAGTGCATCTGGACATCAGTGCATCTAGACATCAGTGCATCTGGACATCAGTACATCTACACATCAGTGCATCTAGACACCAGTACATCTTTACATCAGTACATCTGGCCGTCAGTACATCTACACATCAGTGCATCTAGACATCAGTACATCTTTACATCAGTACATGTGGACATCAGTACATCTGGACATCAGTGCATCTGGACATCAGTACATCTGGACATCAGTACATCTAGACATCAGTGCATCTGGACATCAGTACATCTAGACATCTGGACATAAGTACATCTGGACATAAGTACATCTTTACATCAGTACATCTGGACATCAGTACATCTAGACATCAGTACATCTGGACATCACTACATCTTTACATCAGTACATCTGGACATCAGTACATCTAGACATCCGTGCATCTGGACATCAGTACATCTGGACATCAGTACATCTAGACACCAGTGCATCTAGACATCAGTGCATCTGGACATCAGTACATCTAGACATCAGTACATCTAGACATCAGTACATCTGGACATAAGTACATCTTTACATCAGTACATCTGGACATCAGTACATCTAGACATCAGTACATCTGGACATCAGTACATCTGGACATCAGTACATCTAGACATCAGTGCATCTGGACATCAGTGCATCTGGACATCAGTACATCTAGACATCAGTACATCTAGACATCAGTACATCTGGACATAAGTACATCTTTACATCAGTACATCTGGACATCAGTACATCTAGACATCAGTACATCTGGACATCAGTACATCTGGACATCAGTACATCTTTACATCTGGACATCAGTGCATCTAGACATCAGTGCATCTAGACATCAGTACATCTGGACTGCAGCCTTACCAGCCAGCCAGGAGGAGGTAAGAGTTAGTATTTTTATTGTACAAATGTCAAGTATGTGAGGGATGAGGAATTGAGAATTGGGGGGAGGAGGGCAGGTAGGCTGAAGCTTTGCTTAGGGCGCAGAGAAACCTTGCACCTGAGTAAATGTTACCCACTTTCCTTGCAGAGGAGCTTACACTTCGTGGTCTATATATGAATCCTGGTCAAGGGACTGATACGGAGATCACGTGACTGGTAAAGCTCCCTCCACGTTACAGTATAAGAAAGCCAAGTAATGCATCTAATTAATGTGACTGCGTGCTCTGCACTGCTGAGCGTGACATCATTGCTTAGCAGACACAACACAGTTCTGGTGGGTAGAGAGACGACAGCTCTCCTCCCACAGTGTCGGAATATTAATGTAGGAAGGAACACAAGGTTCTGTACTCACATCATTAATATCACCCTGAGCTGCTAAAATTCTACCAGAGCTTTCCGCTGACAGCTCATATCTAGGAATTAAAGGGACGCAGCCAGAAGAAAGAATTTCTTTTTCTCAAATTGATTGACCACAGTTTCCAGCAGAATAAAGATGTTGTGATTGGAATTTGCTCTCAACCTTCCCCGTTGATATCTTAATCATGTATTTTATATTCTTTCATACATAACAGCGGTATAAGTAGCAGATACACACTGGATGCCGAGACCCAAGGAAGTAAATGAAGAATAAATTGGATGTTTCTCCTACTACAATACATATACATATATATTATATACAGTAATTTTAGAAAATAAATAACATTATACACACATTTCTGAAAATAATAAATGTATTATAGGAAATTATGAATGCAGATATCAGAAAAATTATGGGAAAAGTTCCTTCCAATCAATGAGAGTATCAACACTAAGGGGTCTATTTATGACCCACCACGTAAATTATCATCCCTTAACGCTGCTTTTTGCAGCAATAAGGGATCATCATCATCATTTATTTATATAGCGCCACTAATTCTGCATCGCTGTACAGAGAACTCATTCACATCAGTCCCTGCCCCATTGGAGGTTACAGTCTAAATTCCCTAACATACACACACACAAACTAGGGTCAATTTGATAGCAGCCAATTAACCTACCAGTATGTTTTTGGAGTTTGGGAGGAAACTGGAGCACCCGGAGGAAACCCACGCAAACAGGGGGAGAACATACAAACTCCACAAAGATAAGGTCATGGTCAGTAATTGAACTCATGACCCCAGTGCTGTGAGGCAGAAGTGCTAACCAGAGCTGGATTAAGGCTTCGGGGGGCCCGGGGCACTTAAGACAGGGGGGCCCCTAAGATCTAAAATTAAGGGTATAGTGACACATCCTGCATTACATCACCTACAGCCCACAGTATGACACTTACAGCTCTCCCAGAGGGCTCGTCTAGGTTGTCTGCATAAGAAAAATCATTGCTTCCACAAACAAAAATACTGTACATTAAAACAATCACCAAAACACCACATTAAAATGGGTATTGACACCACACATTAAAACTAGCAATCATACCGCAAATTAAAAATACCATTGATAATGCATCATTGGGCGTGGTCAGGCCACCCTCGTACAGACAAAAAACCTGCATTGTTGTGTACACCATTGAACGGTCACCAAAAATTGGGATTGTCCCACTAGAATCACAACATTTCACAGACTCTGCTGCTCTCTCCTACCTGTTCTCACTTTCACCACCTGTGCTGCAGGTTTCTTTAGTTGCGGCTTGTCTGGATCCTGGAATGTTAGGGGCCCTATTTGGAAAAAAAAATGGATACATTTAGAAAATTACAGCCAGCCCCGGCGTTAAATCAGTACCACCCATGATTAATAATTAGGCCTCCCTCCAGCCCCAACATTAAAATAATAGTATTCACATTTAATAAATAAACCTATTTCCCTTCCTGCAAACAGCCCCAGCAATAAATTAATAGTATTTACATTTCAGAAATATACCTATTTCCCGTATCCGTCACTGCCATTAAATAATTCATAGCCACATTTAATAAAGGGACCTCATTCTCCCAAAACTCACACCCACATTCAGTAGCACCCAAACCCCCCCATCTTAAATTAATAGTCCCCAGTATTATGCCTCTGCCCCCCCCCCCTTTTTTCTCATGCTGTGTCTCTCACTCTTTTTTCTTATACTGTGCCTCTCTCCCCCCCCCTTTCTTCTTACAATGTTTCACCTACTGTTTGTGCTGTGTACGGCGCTGCGGAACTCTTGTGGCGCCTAACAAATAAAGGATAATAATAGTAATTACTGTGCCTCTCTCCCCCCTTTTTTCTCATGCTGTGCCTCTCTTCTCCCCCTTTTTTCTTACTGTGCCTCTCTTCTCCCCCTTTTTTCTTACTGTGCCTCTCTTCTCCCCCTTTTTCCTTACTGTGCCTCTCTTCTCCCCCTTTTTTCTTACTGTGCCTCTCTTCTCCACCTTTTTCCTTACTGTGCCTCTCTTCTCCCCCTTTTTTCTTACTGTGCCGCTCTTCTCCCCCTTTTTTCTTACTGTGCCTCTCTTCTCCCCCTTTTTTCTTACTGTGCCTCTCTTCTCCCCCTTTTTCCTTACTGTGCCTCTCTTCTCCCCCTTTTTTCTTACTGTGCCTCTCTTCTCCCCCTTTTTTCTTACTGTACCTCTCTTCTCCCCCTTTTTTCTTACTGTGCCGCTCTTCTCCCCCTTTTTTCTTACTGTGCCTCTCTTCTCCCCCTTTTTTCTTACTGTGCCTCTCTTCTCCCCCTTTTTCCTTACTGTGCCTCTCTTCTCCCCCTTTTTTCTTACTGTGCCACTCTTCTCCCCCTTTTTTCTTACTGTACCTCTCTTCTCCCCCTTTTTCCTTACTGTGCCTCTCTTCTCCCCCTTTTTTCTTACTGTGCCTCTCTTCTCCCCCTTTTTCTTACTGTGCCTCTCTTCTCCCCCTTTTTCCTTACTGTGCCTCTCTTCTCCCCCTTATTCCTTACTGTGCCTCTCTTCTCCCCCTTTTTTCTTACTGTGCCTCTCTTCTCCCCCTTTTTCCTTACTGTGCCTCTCTCTGACCATTTTTTTTGTGTGTTTCTCTTCCACCCCTTTTTCCTTACTGTGCATCTCTTCTCCCCCTTTTCCTTACTGTGCCTCTCTTCTTTCCTTTTTCTTCATAGTGTGCCTTTCTGCGTTATTCCCTTTTTTTTACTTACCTTTCTATTAGCTTCTTTCTTCTCTTCTCTTCTGTCTTCATGTTTCTTTCTTGGTCCTCTCCGCGCTGCTCCTTACTGAATGACAGGCGTGACTTGTTGATGTCACGCCTGTCATTCAGTGTTAACAGTGCAGAGAGGGAGGAGGAGGGACGCCGGCGCAGCGATCAGGTGAGTAGTATATCTATTTATTTATTTTTACTACCCTACTCCCCCCCACCAACGAAGGGAGCCCCGAACCTGCCCGCAACCCCCCTCCCCCCCCCGCCGACGCCGCCATCGCCATAAAAAAAAAAAGAATAAAAAAAACCAAAACAGCAGTAGATGTTATGCGCGCGGCGGCGGGGGGCCCTTTGAGAGATGGGGGCCAGGGGAAAGTGCCCCCCCCCTTAATCCGGCTATGGTGCTAACCACTTAGCCACCGTAGTTTCATGCCTATTTATTAAAAAGTCATGTCGGGACAGCGTTGAATAAGAGCTGGATAAGCTCCGAAAACTGACCATTTTTGGAGCTTGGTAAATAGGTCTAGACCACAGTTTCCCTAAGGAGATATATCTGATATTTCCTGTGTTAGGCTAATGTACAGTAGCCCCATAACTTCATTTTGCCTAAATGATGCTGAAGCAGACGTTTCTGCATGGCTTTAGGCTAGGTAAGTAGGACACTGGGTCCCATATTCATTTTAAATTCAAGTGTGAGAACTACCAGGACCATAGTTGACAACATTTTCAAATAGTTTTCCAGACACTTGCCGCTGAGCCAGTGCATGGTGGCTCATTCGTTTTATTATCATTAAACCTGATTTATAAGGCTCCACAAGGTTTCCGTAGCGCCACACATATTACAAATGGCTCATCGCGTCTGACGCTTGGAGCACTACAAACTCCGTCAGTTCATGAATTTGATTAGAACTATGGGTGTTCACTGACCCCCGTGTTTTGGTTTTTGTTTTGGTTCTGTATTAACTTTGTGTCTTGGTTTTGGTTTTGCCAAAACCGCCCTCACGTGTTTTGGGTTTTGGATATGTTGTTTTTTTGTTTGTTTTTTTGAATTGCTAAAAAATGCTAAAATCACATAATTTGGGTCTTTTTTTGTTCCTACGTTATTATGATTAACCTCAATAACATTAATATCCAGTCATTTCTAGTCAATTTTTGTCAAGTGACAAGAAACCTGCTACCCCTGTTTGTGTGTGAGCAGTGGCACTGAGCAATGTCACTGGAGACTGGAGAGTGACAAGAACACTGCTACCCCTCCTGTTTCTGTGTGAGCAATGGCACTGAGCAGTGACACTGGAGACTGGAGAGTGACAAGAACACTGCTACCCCTCCTGTTTCTGTGTGAGCAATGGCACTGAGCAGTGTCACTGGAGACTGGAGAGTGACAAGAACACTGCTACCCCTCCTGTTTCTGTGTGAGCAATGGCACTGAGCAATGTCACTGGAGAGTGACAAGAACACTGCTACCCCTCCTGTTTCTGTGTGAGCAATGGCACTGAGCAATGTCACTGGAGACTGGAGAGTGACAAGAACACTGCTACCCCTCCTGTTTCTGTGTGAGCAATGGCACTGAGCAGTGTCACTGGAAAATGGAGAGTGAAAAACCGAGCCTGAGCATCTCTAATTAGAACATACCTTTTTTTGCTTTTAAATACTTTTCTGCAACAAATGTTAACTTATAAAGCCAAGGGAATAAGAAAGTGGTAAAAATTGCAACTGGGATGCAGAAAATGAGGAATGTTATTGTGCAGTTGGTAAATAGAGAAAAATAGAAACATCTCTGTACCAATACTCTTTAAAGGATAGCGGTTTCTGTGATTGGCCGAGGTAGCTGCAGAGCAGCACAGAAGAAGTCTTGGAGATGGGAGGAAGAATTACCGATAAGAGCGGATGATAGGCGGTGGTCCTTGCCAGACCACAATACACAGTTAGGGAGGTTTAGAGAGATTAGAGATGTAGAAGGCTGCAACACTGTACAGAGATTTTTTATGACCTGAATTATAAATTGCAGAAAACAGCAGCCAGTGCAGTCACGGGAAGAGCAGAGTTCCATCAGTAGAAGTTTAGAAATCCCACCGCCATTTTCAAGAATGACCAAAGTGGCAACAATATGGTTAATGGAAGGGTTACAGTAGTCAAGCAAAACAATAATAAGGGCACACATTTGTGCTTTATTGGGGTCATTAGTGAGGAAATGGTCAGCGGTATTTGTTTTGGGTTGAGGCAACATGATCGTACAAGGGTTGAATTTTGGGAGTTAACGACAGATTGGAATCGAAGATCACTCCGAGACAATAGGTTTGTGCTTTGAAAATGAGGGTAACGTGTGTAAAAATAGAGATTTTTGGTATAGGGGTAATAATGGAAAGAGGGACCACAAGGCGTTGAGTCCTAGACAGGTTACGTTTCAGAGGGAGGGAGGACATGATGGAGGAAAGCTGAGAGACAGTCAGTTGCGATAAGAGCAGAAGGTATAAAGTTTGAGGTCACCAGGAGAGAGGTGATAATGGAACCCAAATTGGTCAATTCCCGACCATGGCCTTATCTGTGAGGAGTTTGTATGCTCTCCCCGTGTTTGTGTGGGTTTCCTCCGGGTGCTCCGGTTTCCTCCCACACTCCAAAAACATACTGGTAGGTGAATTGGCTGCCAACAAATTGACCTTAGTCTGTCTGTGTGTGTGTGTGTGTGTGTGTGTGTGTGTGTGTGTGTGTGTGTATTAGGGAATTTGACTGTAAGCCCCAATGGGGCAGGGACTGATGTGAATGAGTTCTCTGTACAATTAGTAGCACTATATAAATCAATGGTGATGATGATGATTATTCAAGAAGATCTGATGCAAAGGTAAGCTCACAGGCTGGTAATGTAGCTTCAGAAATAGGATGGATCAAGAGATGACAACCAGGATTTAAATCACCATCTCCCATTTCAAAAATCATAGCTTTACCAATCTGCCGTTTTACCACCAGGGGGGTAAATGTATCAAGCTGAGAGTTTTCCGGCGGGTTTGAAAAGTGGAGATGTTGCCTATAGCAACCAATCAGATTCTAGCTGTCATTTTATAGAATGTACTAAATAAATGATAGCTAGAATCTGATTGGTTAATATAGGCAAAACTCTCAGCTTGATACATTTACCCCCAGATCTTTCAATACACACTGTGTAATTTCTCAGAGACAAATTCAAGACTTCTGAATTCTATTTTGGCAAATTCACTTTGTGCTACTGTTTCCACCAGTTTCCAACCAGGGAAATTGGCTCCAGCCCTGCTTTATCACAGGATGGGGTGAAGCAAAAGAGAGAATCCATTTTTACTACCATGCACGAAGTTTCTGATCAGCTTTATGTAGTGCTCACTTCTCATGAGAATGTTTCTCGGCCTTCTCCTGCAGCTGCACATTCTGAACCCAAGACTGCTCCAGTTGTTCAGACCTCAGCTGTTCTCTACATTCCTCAGCGTTATGGAGCAGACCCCAAAGCTTGTAAACTTGATCAGTGAAGCATCCGATTTGAGCTCCAGCCTCCGTGCTGTGCCTCAGAATGACCTTAGGAAGCTTATATTGTAGCCCTGTTATCCGAAGAAGCGCTTGCCTGGACCCCCATGATTTGGGAAAATCATCCTCCTATTTTTAGATTTGGATCTTTTGATTCCGGTTTTCAGATGTCTTTTCTGTGTACATGGACATGTATCTTCTGCAGACTGTAGGGCAGTATGATATCGGTGTCTGGACTTTAGTGATAGAACAGGATGGAAGAATGAGGCCCTTTTTTTGGCCTTCTGGCAGGCTCTGCTTAAAGGACAGGCTAATGGGCCGGGATCCCCCCCCCCCCACAGAATTAGAGGACTTCATTGTCTTGGCTAATAATATTAATATATAGTTCTGTGAGAGGCAACAGGAACATGATCACAGGGACTGTTAAAATGACCATATTGCACATTATTCCCATTGAATTACTAGGTTGGTTAAGACACAGTAAGACGGGATCATGCTTGAACTTTGGGTCAAAAGGTCATTTGGGCAACTCCAAAACTTGGATCAGGAAGTGGAGGCCCCTCTAGGTGTATGTGTTTTTTCGCCCCTCTAGTCCCCGCTCAGGCAAATTACTCTGTCCTGTAAGTCTCTGTTGAAAACTACTTAATTCACTGACAAACTTTTTTGGACTCAGTGTGGAATTTTATTGACTGCTCTTTTTTGTTAGGGCATAATATGCCCACAGTTCCTTTAACTACTCTTTTCCAAGTTGATCGACAGCCCATCAGTCCCTCCAAAGTTTTACGAGAAACTGTACCTCTTAGATTCCATATTGGGGCTTTACATTCTGAACTTCCATCTTTCCTAGTCATCTGCTGCCCGTAATCAAGTGATTTTAATACGACGTTGATTTCAAAACTACAGTCCTGCTATTACCTGGGAAACAGGTGAATTCATGTTGTGAAAATGTTTCTATAGGTCCTGTCTCTCTCCACTTGGGTTCTTACCTTCATGCCAATTCGATTCTTCTGAAGTCAAATCAATGCTTCCACCACAAAATGCTGATTTTTTTTTTTGTTAAATGCGTTTGTCAAATGTCAAGCTGAAGAATTTGTTCCGCACCGACCATATGAGTGTCCTATTGCCCTCACTCCAGAATGCACACAACCTGAGAACAGGTTATATCTTTCCAGAAACTGACACTGAGGAGTATATTTACTAAACTGTGGGTTTGAAAAAGTGGAGATGTTGCCTATAGGAACCAATCAGATTCTAGCTTTCATTTATTTAGTACATTCTACAAAATGACACCTAGAATCTGATTGGTTACTATAGGCAACATCTCCACTTGTTCAAACCCGGAGTTTAGTAAATATACCCCTATGGATCTGGGGAATTTGGCGGCCAAGTCAACACCTTGAACTCTTTGTCAGGTTCCTCAAACCATTCCTGAACTATATCTGCAGTGTGGCAGGGGGCATTATCCTGCTGGAAGAGGCCACTGCCATCAGGGAATAGCGTAGCCATGAAGGGGTGTACCGGTCTGCAACAATATTCAGGAACTGTAGATGGTACATGTCAAAGTAACATCCGCATGAATGCCAGGACCCATGGTTTCCCAGTAGAACATTGGCCAGAGTATCACACCGCCTCCGCTGACTGCCTTCTTTCCATAGTACATTCTGGTGCCATCTCTTCCCCAGGTAAACGATGCACACGCACCCATCCGTTCACATGATGCAGAAGAAATCGTGATTCATCAGACCAGGCCACCTTCTACCATTGCTCCATGGTCCAGTTCAGGCGCTCTTGTGCCCATTGTAGGCGCTTTTTGACTGTTCACTTGCTGCCTAATATATCCCACCCCTTGACAGGTGCCATTGTGGCGCGATAATCAATGTTATTCACCTTACGTTTCTTTTTTTTTAATGTTAAGGCTGACCGGTGTGTGTGACAGGGACATACAAGGTAGACAAAATAAATGCAGACATGAAAACAAAGGGTATGGAGGACCCTGCTCATTAGAGAACTTACATTCTAAAGGGAAGAGGGCACAGCTGAAACAAGAGGAGTAAATGTGGTTCAGAGTCGAGATTGGGATAGTTGTGAGGGTGCATTAGTGTGAGTAGTGTTATCAGGGATAAGGTCACCTGTAAAAAAAGAGATGGGTTTTCAAAGAGTGTCTAAAGATTTGAAGGCTGTGGGAAACTGTGTGCGTGGTAGGGAATCATCATCATCATCAACATTTATTTATAAAGCGCCAGCAAATTCCGTAGCGCTTTACAATTGGGAACAAACACTAATAAGACAATACTGGGTAATACATACAGACAGAGAGGTAAGAGAACCCTGCTCGCAAGCTTACAATCTATAGGACAATGGGAGTTAGAAACAAAAGGGCATGTGCTACATCATATTGCACAATGGACCAGCTAGAACGCAAAGGTAAAAATATTGACTGGGCTGTGTGTGGCAATGTTGGTCAGAGGGTTGTTGTCTTGCGTTAGCTGTGTGGAGGATGGTAATAGGGTAATCTAGGGAAATTAAGATGGTGGTTGAGGAATATCATAACCTTGTCTGAAGAGGTGGGTTTTCAGTGAACGTTTGAAGGTTTAAAGACTATAGCAAAGTCTTACTGTACGAGGGAGGGAATTCCACAAAGTGGGTGCAGCCCGGAAAAAATCCTGTAACCGAGAATGGGAGGATGTGATGAGAGTGGAGGAGAGACGTAGATCTTGTGCAGAACGGAGGTGTCGAGTAGGGAGATATTTCGAGACCAGTGAGGAAATGTATGTCGGTGCAATTTTGTTGATGGCCTTGTATGTTAGTAGAAGAATTTTATATTGGATTCATTGAAATACAGGCAGCCAATGTAGAGAATAACAGAGTGGCTCAGCAGAGGAAGAACGGTTTGCAAGGAAAATCAATCTAGCCGCTGCATGCAAAATAGATTGTAGGGGTTCAAGTCTGACTTTGGGAAGACCAGGGAGGAGAGAATTGCGGGAGATGATAAGTGCATGAATTAATGTTTTTGCTGTGTCTTGTGTCAGATATGTGCGTATTCTGGAAATGTTCTTTAGATGTATGTAACATGATTTAGATATAGAGTTAATGTGGGGAATAAATGACAGTTGTGAATCAAGGATTACACCTAGGGGTGGGATTTATGGTCATGTCATCAACAGAAATTGAAATGTCAGGCAGGAAGCTTCTGTTTTTGGGTGGGAATATTATTAATTCAGTTTTTGAAAGATTGAGTTTGAGTTGGCGAGAAGACATCCAAGATGAAATGGCAGAAAGACAGTCAGTAACGTGAGACAACACAGATGGTGAAAGATCGGGAGAGGATAGATAAATTTGTGTATCATCCGCATAGAGATGAAACTGAAATCCAAAGGAGCTTATTAGTTTTCCAAGAGAAGTGGTGTAGATAGAGAATAGCAGAGGACCTAGGACTGAGCCTTGTGGTACTCCAACTGATAAAGGAAGCGGAGCAGAGGTAGATCCAGAGAAATTAACACTGAAAGAGCGATTAGATAGGTAGGATGAGAACCAGGATAGGACAGTGCCTTCAAGACCTAGGGATTGTAGCGTTTTTATGAAGAGAGAGTGGTCAACAGTGTCAAATGCAGTAGAGAGATCCAGGAGAATTAAAAGAGAGTAATGGTTATTATTTTTTGCTGTGATCAAATCATTGACAACCTTGGTCAGCGCAGTCTCTGTGGAGTGTTGAGAGCGAAAGCCTGACTGAAGAGGATCCAACAGGTTGTTTGCTGTAAGAAAGTGTGTGAGGCGAGTGTAGGCAATTCTCTCGAGAAGCTTGGAGGGGCATGGGACCTGGGAGATGGGGCGGTAATTTACGAGAGAGTTAGGGTCAGAATTTAGTTTTTTTAAAATGGGAGTAATCACTGCATGCTTGAATAGTGATGGAAAAATATCAGTAGAAAGGGAGAGATTACAGATTTTAGTAGAGGGGGAATGAGAACAGGAGACAGGGACATAAGTGGGGAGCAGCACGGGAAAAGTCTTGTAGGCGGGAGTGAGAGGTGGTTACCAGAGACGAGACAAAGTGCAGGTCAGAGGTAGATCTAAGAGGGCGGGAGGGAGAGTATTTTGATATGAGATTTGAGATGTATGCAGTGGTAGTGTTCTTGAGGGCTTTGTAGATCAGGGTGAGTAATTTGAATTTGATTCTAGAGGACACAGGGAGCCAGTGTAGGGATTTGCAAAGGTGTGCAGCAGATGTGGAGCGGTGAGAGAGGAGGATCAGATTTGCAGCAGCATTTAGGATGGATTGAAGTGTGGGTATATGGGTGACAGCAATGCCAGCTAGCAGGAGGTTGCAGTAGTCAAGATGGGAAATGATGAGAGAATGGATAAGAGTTTTGGTAGAATAATAAGTATAATAGAACAGACCTTAAGGGCGCTTCACTAAAGTGTGCAGCCGTGTACCGACCCCAGAGCTTCCACCAAACACTCAAAAAATAAATACACAGTACACACAAATGGGTACGTACACTGGCGCTACCGTCTTAGACTCACAGGGAACTTCTGAAAAGAGGACTGTATCACCTCAATCCTCTCGTCATGCGAGGTACATAATACAAGAAAAAACAAAAAAGAAACAAAAGAAAAGACATGGCATAATAACGTAGGACACTTGATAAAGTCCCCCACCACTATGGGGTATAAGATAATCCTCAAGAATAGGTGATGTCAATGCAAACTTCCAGTAAGCACCCGTGGTATATTCTTCAATTCACTCCCCCTTAGGGTATATGCTTACATAACAGAAGATCAATATGCGCCTGTAGGGTTGTGCTCTGCTCCCTTAACAGTGTTGCAATGTATGTTTTCTTTCACTCAACTCCAACATGTAGATATAAAGAGAAGAGAAAGCAAAGCAACCACAATAGTGCATTATCACAAAGCACATTTATTTTCCATAAAAACAATCTGAATGAATAGAGTCAATAGTATGGACCCGTACCAAGTGTAAAGCATAAAAGTGCATGCGTATAATATACACTGCTGCAGCTCAGTTCCAATATAAACAGCACTGTCACCTGTATACACGATAACCGGGTCACCAGCCGCCAACGCGTTTCAACCCACAGTCCAGGGTCTTTTTCAAGGCATGACTCTTACAATCCAAGTCCCAGTTTAAATACTTTTCATTCCCCGCTGATCACGCAGAGGCGCTGACAGAGTGTTCACAGCGTGACTCACTCAATGACCACGCCCCCCTTCCAGAACGAGGTCTGGTTGAGAATAACTTTATGCATCCCAGACATCTGAACATCACACTGCTAATACGGAGACTACATCGTCTGTCTGTTCTTTTTTCAGACTGAGATCTAATACATGAGATCTCCTTCAACAGCGGGCATCATAGCATGAAAAAAACGATGTCACAGATATAGGGGGATGAAAATAAACCAAGTATTAAAAACATTCTATTATTAAAAAAATTAAATAAATAATAAATACATCTGCATATAAATACTGCTGCACATAGATAAAAAGCAATATAAATGGGCAATATAAGAACATGTATATGTATAATAGCAACATGGGTCAGAAAATCAATAATGACCTATACATTGCAAAAAAAAAAAAATTGAACCAAAAATCACATGTAATTCGTCCCAAAAAAAGTGAGACCAATCAATGAAAATGCAGGGCAGATAAAATGACAATATCAACAGTACAATGGATGCAAACGCACCCATGATACATGTACACTGTAAAGAAAACTAGCCACAGGACAATACACAATACGACCTAATCCATGAAGCATAAGATGCTATAAATAACTAAAAAATAACTAAAAAATGTCATGAAGCACCCCCTGGGTATGCAAAAAGGATGTAAAATCATGGGTCAGATGTAAACCACACAATGTGACACACATGGCAGATAGGCACATGTATATCAGAATGTGTAAAAAAAAAAAAAAAAAAAAAATGTATTAAAAAATATAAAAAGGATATATATTAAAAAATATATGAAAAAATGTATGAAACCTGGTGGGTTATAGAAACCATTTGATCTCGAACTCCGCATTTAAACCTGTGGGAGCTAATGCTTGTAAATTGAAAATCCAGCGCATCTCTGCCCTCGCTAGATTCCCAGCTAGATCCCTATTTTTCCATGAGGTCTCTAACAATTGAATGCCCCAAAACTGTTCTATATGACGGGGTTCACATGAATGATGCTGTTTAAAATGTTGTGAAACGGAGTGGGTCTCCAAACCTTTTCTGATGTTATATATATGTTCCCGCATCCTGATTTTAAGTGGGCGGGTAGTTTTGCCAACATATATCTTGCCACAAGTACATCTTAACAGATATACAACATTTCTCGTATTGCACGTAATGAATTGGTTAATTTTAAATTCATACCCATTGATGGTAAGCTCTGTGGTCTTAGAAATTGACGATTTGCATGTCTGGCAACCTATACATAACCCACACCTGTGGAATCCCACTGTTCTAATGGATTTTCTGTTGTCTTCATCTAGGCAGCTTCTCACTAAGCTATCCTTAATATTAGGTGCCTTTTTAAAAATAAACATGGGTTTCTCTGGAATTAAGCTCCCAATGGTTTCATCTCTTTTGAGCAAATCCCAATGTTTTGTGAAAATCTTTTTTATATACTGATGATCATCTGAAAAATTGGAGATAAATGCCCATTGAAATCTATCAGACTTCTGTTGTCCTGTCGCTTTATCTTCCATTAAAATATTTCTATCCGAAAATACTGCAGTTTTCATTGCTGTGTTTAATTTATTCTCATCATAACCTTTCTTAAGAAATGATTCCTTCATTTCACAAATTTGTCTCCTACACACTACATCCTCCGAACAGTTTCTCCTCACTCTCCGCATCTGTCCCAAGGGAATGTTATCTAACCACTTAAAGTAATGGCTACTATCTCGTTGTATGTAGCTTAAAGTGTCTGTAGGTTTTCTATAGGTCATGGTATGCATCATGTCCTCCTTCACATAGACCGTTACATCCAAAAAGTTGACCTTCGTTTGACTTATATCAAAGGTCAATTCAATGTTCATCTGATTGTCATTTAAGTGACTACAAAACATGCTGAGGTCACTTTCAGACCCCTTCCAAATGAAAAACACGTCATCAATGTACCGGCACCAGGACACCAAGCTCGCCCCAAATGGATGGCCCGACCAAACACTGGACTCCTCCCAGTGGGCCATGAAGATGTTAGCATAGCTTGGGGCGAACTTAGTGCCCATGGCTGTGCCGATACATTGAGAATAATAATGATCTTGGAAACGAAAATAACTGTGAGTCAATATGAAGCTTATGCCCTCCAATAAAAAATTCCTTAGGCCCACTGAAAGATCAGAATTTTCCAAAATTTCAGAGACTGCTATCAACCCCAATTCATGTGTGATGATCGTGTACAGCGATTTGACGTCAGCTGTCACGAAGAACATTCCGGGAGTCCAATCAATCTGAGCGATTTTTTGCAAAAAATTCTTGGTGTCACGTAGATATGATCTTGCCTTTTGAGCAAACGGTTGTAAATGAAAATCAATCACTTGAGACAAATTAACCGTCACTGACCCAGTGCCAGACACAATGGGTCTACCCGGTGGTTCTTTAAGATTTTTGTGTACCTTGGGTAAGGTATACAGTACTGGAGTGCGAGGAAATGGAATGATAATAAAATCAGAAACTTCTTTATCCAATACCCCTTCTTCAACATATTTATTTACTAATGTTTTCAACCCATCCGCGATGGAATCGGTGGGATCAGTTCTCAATTTCTTATAAGTTTCCCCTGAGTTTAGTTGACTTAAGATCTCTTGTATGTAGTAATCCTTATTCATGACCACCACTGCTCCTCCCTTATCCGCGGGCTTGATAACCAACTCTTTATTCTTTCTCAACCCTTCCAGAGCCTTTCTCTCTTTAAAGGTTAAATTCTGCTTTTTCCTCTTTCTATGATGTTCGTTCTTTTTAAACTTCTTTATTTCCTCTGTTACAATTTTATTAAAAGAGTCTATAAAGCTCCCCTTAATATATGAGGGGAAAAAAGTAGATTTTTTCTTAAATCTATTTTTAGAGTCAATCTCATGGTTGGTATTAGCATCGATCTCCTTGTTATCTTGTTGACCTTTTAGAGCAAAAAAATTTTTAATGGTAATTTTCCTTATAAATTTTTGTAAATCTACAAATGTATTGAATATATTCATATTACAAGAGGGCGCAAAATTCAAACCCTTCTCTAATACAGTCGTTTCCTCCTTAGTAAGGGGGGTATTGCTCAAATTGATAACTATTGAAGTATTCGCTGTTTTTGAATTGGAAACAGAAGTATCTATGTCATCCTCAATGGGAGGATCCATTCTGCATTCCTCTAATCGTTTTCTTTTGTTATTATATTTGTTTTTCTTCCCCCCTTTTTTACCCCTACAGGTTTTCTTTTTCCTCCTTATCTCCAAACGTTCCGGAGCGGTTTCCTTCCTAAAAAAGAATGATGTGAGGATGATGGTCTCGCATCATCTACCCACTCATCTAACGTTTGATACTTGTTTCCCACAGACACATTAAAGTTGTCCTGATTATAATTGCGTCTGCTGTGGTTGTATGGGTCTCCCTTCCCCTGTCTATCAAATACAGAAGGCGATGATCTCCTGTCATCATTCCTATACCCATTATGACTCCATTTTTCCTTCCTCCTATCTATCGGTGTTACATTCCGTTCCTCCTCTTTTCTTTTACTTTTCTTGTTTCTTCCTTGATTATTGGACTTAATCTGATCCTGAATGTTGGTATCCCTAAAGGGTTTCTTTCTCAAAGCCTCATTATTGGGACTAGTCAACCGGTAATCCGGAGAAGTACCAGTCTGCTCTATAATGGAGGAAATGTTTTTCTTTTTCTCCAATAACGCTGTTCTATCCCTTAAGAACTTTTTTCTTTTCCTCTCCATGGTCTCCTTTGAGTCCTTGAGAATGACCCTTTCTATATTCCCCTCTATCCGTTTATACTCTTGTGAGCCCTCAAAGGGAGTCACCTGTTCTTTCAATCTCTGAATCTCTGTCTCTAATTCCCTTAGATCCTGTCTCCTATCACGTAAAATTAGATCCATAAGGGAAAAAGAACATGTGGATAGGATTTTATTCCATTCTTCCTTAAAATCTGTTGTAGCTAATTCAAATGATGGTTGTTTATCAATTATAAGGCCCCTTGGAATAATCTGTTCTGATGTGTATTTTTCCAAAGTGGCCACCTCCCACCACAGACGGTTCTCTTTAATTAATACTTTTTCTAATTTATACATAGTGTTGCTCAATACCTCCTTATGAAAACCTTCCTTTAACTGTGTATTTAGAAAGATATCTTCTATTAAGTTGATTCTATTGTCTCTGTGAGCAAACATGATGCTGCCCAATGAGATCTACTTGATGGAAAATGGAACAATAAGTATAATAGAACAGACCTTAAGGGCGCTTCACTAAAGTGTGCAGCCGTGTACCGACCCCAGAGCTTCCACCAAACACTCAAAAAATAAATACACAGTACACACAAATGGGTACGTACACTGGCGCTACCGTCTTAGACTCACAGGGAACTTCTGAAAAGAGGACTGTATCACCTCAATCCTCTCGTCATGCGAGGTACATAATACAAGAAAAAACAAAAAAGAAACAAAAGAAAAGACAAACCGAGAATGGGAGGATGTGATGAGAGTGGAGGAGAGACGTAGATCTTGTGCAGAACGGAGGTGTCGAGTAGGGAGATATTTCGAGACCAGTGAGGAAATGTATGTCGGTGCAATTTTGTTGATGGCCTTGTATGTTAGTAGAAGAATTTTATATTGGATTCATTGAAATACAGGCAGCCAATGTAGAGAATAACAGAGTGGCTCAGCAGAGGAAGAACGGTTTGCAAGGAAAATCAATCTAGCCGCTGCATGCAAAATAGATTGTAGGGGTTCAAGTCTGACTTTGGGAAGACCAGGGAGGAGAGAATTGCGGGAGATGATAAGTGCATGAATTAATGTTTTTGCTGTGTCTTGTGTCAGATATGTGCGTATTCTGGAAATGTTCTTTAGATGTATGTAACATGATTTAGATATAGAGTTAATGTGGGGAATAAATGACAGTTGTGAATCAAGGATTACACCTAGGGGTGGGATTTATGGTCATGTCATCAACAGAAATTGAAATGTCAGGCAGGAAGCTTCTGTTTTTGGGTGGGAATATTATTAATTCAGTTTTTGAAAGATTGAGTTTGAGTTGGCGAGAAGACATCCAAGATGAAATGGCAGAAAGACAGTCAGTAACGTGAGACAACACAGATGGTGAAAGATCGGGAGAGGATAGATAAATTTGTGTATCATCCGCATAGAGATGAAACTGAAATCCAAAGGAGCTTATTAGTTTTCCAAGAGAAGTGGTGTAGATAGAGAATAGCAGAGGACCTAGGACTGAGCCTTGTGGTACTCCAACTGATAAAGGAAGCGGAGCAGAGGTAGATCCAGAGAAATTAACACTGAAAGAGCGATTAGATAGGTAGGATGAGAACCAGGATAGGACAGTGCCTTCAAGACCTAGGGATTGTAGCGTTTTTATGAAGAGAGAGTGGTCAACAGTGTCAAATGCAGTAGAGAGATCCAGGAGAATTAAAAGAGAGTAATGGTTATTATTTTTTGCTGTGATCAAATCATTGACAACCTTGGTCAGCGCAGTCTCTGTGGAGTGTTGAGAGCGAAAGCCTGACTGAAGAGGATCCAACAGGTTGTTTGCTGTAAGAAAGTGTGTGAGGCGAGTGTAGGCAATTCTCTCGAGAAGCTTGGAGGGGCATGGGACCTGGGAGATGGGGCGGTAATTTACGAGAGAGTTAGGGTCAGAATTTAGTTTTTTTAAAATGGGAGTAATCACTGCATGCTTGAATAGTGATGGAAAAATATCAGTAGAAAGGGAGAGATTACAGATTTTAGTAGAGGGGGAATGAGAACAGGAGACAGGGACATAAGTGGGGAGCAGCACGGGAAAAGTCTTGTAGGCGGGAGTGAGAGGTGGTTACCAGAGACGAGACAAAGTGCAGGTCAGAGGTAGATCTAAGAGGGCGGGAGGGAGAGTATTTTGATATGAGATTTGAGATGTATGCAGTGGTAGTGTTCTTGAGGGCTTTGTAGATCAGGGTGAGTAATTTGAATTTGATTCTAGAGGACACAGGGAGCCAGTGTAGGGATTTGCAAAGGTGTGCAGCAGATGTGGAGCGGTGAGAGAGGAGGATCAGATTTGCAGCAGCATTTAGGATGGATTGAAGTGTGGGTATATGGGTGACAGCAATGCCAGCTAGCAGGAGGTTGCAGTAGTCAAGATGGGAAATGATGAGAGAATGGATAAGAGTTTTGATAGAATGTTGAGTATGAAAGGGTCGTATTCTGTCAATGTTTTTAAGGTGGAGTCGACAGGACTGGGATAGATTCTGGATGTGAGGAATAAAGCAGAGGTTGGAATCAAGTGTGACACCAAGGCAGCGGATTTGGGAGACTGAGGAAATTGTGGTGTTATTGACAGTGAGGGAGATTTGAGGGCAGGTGGTGACTCTGGCAGATAATAAGCTCTGTTTTGGACATGTTGAGCTTTAGGTAGCGTTGGGACATCCATGTGGAGATAGCAGAAAGACAGTTGGTTACACGAGATAGTACAGAAGGAGAGAGGTCAGGGGAAGAGATATAGATTTGGGTGTCATCAGCATAGAGGTGGTATTGGAGAGTGAATTAGTGCCCCTAGATAAGAAGAGTACAATGAAAAAAGTAAAGGGCTAAGATAGTGGGAATGGAGGGGAGAATGTGTCAGAGGTAGAAACACTAAAGAAGTGGTTTGATAGGTAGGAAATGTACTGTGTCAGGAAGGCCAATGGAGTGAAGGGTAGGAGAAAAGGGCGATCAACAGTGCCAAAAGCAGCAAAGAGGTCCAGGAGAATGAGTATGGAGAAATGACCCTTAGACTTTGCAGTAAGTAGATCATTGGTCACTTTAGTGAGAGCAGTTGCAGTGGAATGTTGGGGCTGAAGCCTGATTGCAGAAATTCAAGAATAGAAAGAGAGGAGAGGCGTTTTTTTACAGTAATTGCTCAAGTAGTTTGGGGGCAAAGAGGAGGAGAGAAATAGGGCGATATTTGGAGAGCGGCTGGATCGAGAGATGGTTTCTTTAGAATTGGTGAGATGAGAACATATTTACAGGAGGGTTGAAATGTGCCAGTGGAGAGGGACAGGTTGAAGAGATGAGTTAGAGGTGGGCATGCAGTGGAGGAGAGGGAGCGGAGTAGTTGGGAGGTAATAGGGTCGAGTGGACAGATTGTAGAGTGAGGTGATGAGATGAGAGCAGAGACTTTGTCTTCAGTTACTAGAGAAAATGAATTAAGGGTGGATTGGGGAGTGTAGGTAAAGGTGGGTAGAGTGGTTGGAGCGAGTGGAATTTGGCATGAGGAAATATCTTGTCGAATGGTGTCGGTTTTGTTTTTGAAATAGGTGGCAAAATCATGGGCAATGAGGGAGGAGGTGCAGGTGGGCAGAGAAGAGAGTTGAAGGTGGCAAAGAGGCGACGTGGGTTAGAAGACTGGGTGGATATCAGAGATTTGAAGAATGTTTGTTTGGCAATTGAAAGGGCAGCGCTGTAAGATGAAAGGATGAATTTATAGTGGAGGAAATGGGGATAGGAATGAGATTTCCTCCAGTGGCGCTCTGCAGAGCAGGAGCACTCTTGCAGGTAGCGGGTCTGTTTGCTGAGCCATGCTTGGGGTTTGGATTGTCTGAGACTATATGTTGTAGCTAGAGCTGCATTGTCTAGAGCTGTGAGTTTTTTGTCATTGGAGAAAATAGTTATTTTATTGAAAATGAGAAGTGGATTGGGTTAAGAGTACTTAGGTTTTGTTGTATATGTGGGGATTTGGGTGCAGGGGGCAGGGCATGAGGTAAGGTGAGGCTGAAGGAAAGGAGGTTGTGGTCGGAGAGTGGGAAGGCTAAATTGCAGAGGTGGAGCAGTAGCGGGAGAAGACAAGGTCAAGGGAGTGAGGGAGTGCCCGTCACAGTGGGTGGGAGATGAGGTCTACTGGGAGAGACCAAAGGCGGAAGTAAGTGAAAGAAGTTTAGTGGCAGAAGAGACAGTGGGATTATCAATGGGAATCTTGAAATCGCCTGGTTAGTGTGGTGGGTGCCGGAGACAAAGCCGTTCATGTCTACAGACTAGCGAGGAAGGAAGTAGTGAAGGGAAAATTATAATCCGGGAGGGAGAAATAGGATGATGGAGAAAGAAGAGGAGTTCAGAGAGAAGTATGGTGACAGTAAATAGAGGAGACTGTAAATTGAGTAGGTGCAATAGGGAGAGATGTGATGAATGTGTATTAGGGTAGGTAGTGAAAAATTGGAAAAGGACAATTGATCCAGATTGCGCCGGGCAATGGAAGAGGTGAACGACACTTTACCGCCCCCTGACAGGGGTTAATGGAGTAGGCAGTTTCTGCTGCTCTGACACGGTCAGGAGGATGCTGACAGTTGGGTGCAGGGGGTCCAGCAGCCAAACAGAGAGGGTAACAGCGATCACAATGCAGCTGAACAGATGCTGAAACATCAATGACAGTTGAGCTCTGTGGGTCCCACAGCTGAACAGAGCTCGTGGTTCCGTAGATCCTAAAACAGCCTTGTTTTTCGGTATGAAGTTAATCCTCAGCGCTGCTTTGACGTTTGATAACAGTATATATATATATATATATATATATATATATATATATATATATATCTCCACCAGCCTTCATAAAAACAACCTTATTTAATTTTTTCAATTCTGATATAATACATTTATTTATTTCACACATGTGGGATGTAGCCTAGTATAAGGAAGAAAATTAATTTAAGTCTGTTTCTCTCTCTTAGTTTCTATTAGGTGCCACCAGCCTTATAGTCCCAGCATCCACTATGACCCGTTCACTTGTGACTGAAAGAAACAAGTCCTTTAAATAGTCATTAAAACACTGATTAAAAAAAATAAAATGCAGTCTGACGCCCCTGTAATCTGCCACCCTAGGCCAAGGTCTATGTTACCTGTTTACAAATCCAGGCCTAGATGCACAACTGGTTTGGATAATACAATTTGCTAAGTTTATACAACAATGTCTTCTTACAGGCCGTGGAAAGTCTGTCTGCAAAACTTGTGTCGAATGGCAGCTCAGCAGAAAAATGTAAAGCATGATTTAATAAGCTAACAGGAGTTGCATGCAGAAAGCCTGGTATTGAGAAGCTCCACAAGACTTTCCATCTATCATATTGTAATGATATCTTCCCCATAGCATATTTCTGCACCGTCAGGTATATGCTCCCTGCGTTCTGGAGTTCATACGGCTGTTTAGTAATCGGGTTACACAGTTATACTGAGCTGGAAAGAATGATACTGAATATGGAGACTATTTTAATAGCATATACAGATGATCAAGGGCAGCTGCACCATAAAATAGTGTAATAATATAGTGAAACATGAAAACAGCACCTAAAAAGTTATGTGCAATGTATGTGCACCTGTCATCTATATACATATACCTCCCCACCCCAAGAAAATATCGGGGGGAAATAATCCACTTAAACCATGCCCATTATCCATCCAATCCCCAGCGATTTCCCCCGTTTTTTTTGAATCCTGGTAACCCGAAAAGCTGCAAATCTTTTATAACTTGCTTATACAGCCCTACTAATTCTACCAGAGAGACGCCTGAACGTCATAATTGAAAAACAATATTATAATTATTAGGATAAAGTCACTGAAGTGCATTTTTGCCTGCAAACTGCTACTTACAACTCTTAGGGCTAGATTTACTAAGCTGCAGGTTTGAAAAAGTGGGGATGTTGCCTATAGCAACCAATCAGATTCTAGCTGTCATTTTGTAGCAGGTACTAAATAAATGAAAGCTAGAATCTGATTGGTTGCTATAGGCAACATCTCCACTTTTTCAAACCCGCAGCTTAGTAAATCTAGCTCTTAATCTGTATTGACAATATTAGTACTGAAAATATGAGCAAGAACAAGAAAAACTGCTGATGTTTAGTATAAAAGATAGCATGAAGTTTATGACGCAAAAAATTAAGCAAACAAGATACTTTATAAGCACAAACATTCCGGAGTACTCCAGTTGCCACATTTTGCCTCGTATTATGACGCTGCAATGGCTAAACAGGGTCCTAGATTGGAGGAGGGGTGGATCTGTTAAACAATGGGTCTGGATTGAGCAGTATATACTAAATGCCCCCATAAGTCACATGCCCTGGCTACCAGTACTCCCCTCCATACATCACCCAACACTCACCCCAACCCTGATCAGATGGTCCAGACTCCGAACTATTCCAGACAAATATTCCAGGACTTCTCCCCTGACTCCACTACTAGACAATCCAGACTTTCCTCCAGGTCAACAGGGATCGGCCTTTGCTTGTTGGACAGAGGTTGGGGTCTCCCAGGTTGACCAGCTGGTGGGCATATAGGGTGTTATGCAGTTCCCAGACATCCAGACGAAATGGGACTTACATAATTCCGAAGTTTGGCAAATAAAACACTTCCTATGCTCCTCTTGGTTGTGCAAAATGGTCGGGAGAAAACTCACTTTGTTTGGATCTCTGTGCACTGCAAACCAATACCCCAGGTATACACTGTCCTCAATATATAAAATTTTGATTGAACACACCGTTAGAGCTCTGCCAAATTTCACCAAACATTGGGAACAAGACTTGGGAGCTGTCATCTCAGACCAAGAATGGACTGACATTTTCCAACATACGCATGTCAGCAACGTCAGTGTTCGGGTGATTGAAACCTCCTGGCCAAAATGTACCCTGGTCTCTCAGACCTCAGTTGGAGATGCCAAACAGCATCTGGTACCCAACTACACATTTGGTGGGGATGCTCTGCCCTTCGCCCCTTCTGGGAGACGGTGTTACTTATTTCCAAGGCTATACCAAGGAGGTACCAAATTGTCCAAACATTTGGCTGCTTAATAATACTAAAATGCCCATTTCCAAGCACAAGAAATCCACTCTAAAATACCTCCATTGCGCAGCGACGGCTGTGATACCGGTCCACTGCAAATCCCCAACACCGACATCCATTAAAGAATGGTTCGCACAATTGGATTTTTATATGTCCATGAACGACCTGATATTATCATCAGCGGACAAATACCGAGAGTATTACTTGTGGTTTGAATGGCTAGAATTCAAGTAAACCCCAATGTACGTCCTCTGGAGTAGATGATGTTTCCTTGATCCCTCCAAAGGGCTAAACCCACTGTCTCTTACATGACAAGCTGAATTCATAATATACATTTTTTTTTCCCCAGCTATCCTCCAATCACTCTCCTTCCCCACTTTGCCGTTCCCCCTCTGTCCCTATTCTTACCCTACCTATCTTTTTCTCAGAAAAAGTATTATATTGAGTCTAATCTGTACTACAGTGCTTGCAATAAGCCCCTTTCAAATATTACTCATTATTTTGTGAACGTAAATTAGTGATATCTTGTTATGTGACCTACATCCTATGCTTCTGTTCTATTCTGTTCACCATGTCATTTGCATAGACTGTACTCTTTTTTGCATCCAATAAAAACTGAATGTAAAAAATAAATAAAAAAATTAAGCAAGTGGGGGGCACAGATAGGATGACAATTTCATGCTAAATATGTTTAGAAACTTTGTGAGATTGCTGTGTATTTATGCTGTGATTCAAAGGCTAATAGCTTGCAAAAAAATTGACTCAAAGTCAAGTCCGACCTATTATCACATTTGGACCCCCTTCTAATGAACTCTTCCTTTTTGCCTACCATTAAAGGGTGGATTTACTTCTAAAAATGAAACGTAGAGGTGTTGCCCATAGCAACCAAACAGATTCTAGCTATTATTTATCTAGTACCTTCGAGAAAATGCTAGCTAGAATCTCATTGGTTGCTATGGGCAACACCTCCACTTAACTATGGGACGGATGCCATTACAGTCCTGGCACCCTAAATGCGCGTGTCTTTGGCATTAGTCCCCAGATATCTTCTAGCTGAGGGACGAAGGGAGATGTAAGTTAGCCTTTAATTAATGCAAATGTGCAGAAAAATAAGGCTCTATTTGCAGAGTGATAAGCTTTACAGATATGTATAGAGCGATGAGGTGAAAAGACCCTACTGATCAATAAGATATTTTTGTTACATGTACTACCATAGGTCGATAGGTTGTGAATACCTGAAGCAAAAGCAATGCAGACAGCTCCACATTTATCAAAGGTACCTATGATCAGAGTACAGCCATGCTTGTGTGGTTTCAATGTATTATGCGCAGCCAAACTCTGAGGCATGCCTTTAAGGTTTGGTATCAATTCAATTTCAAGGTTTCCTATAGAAAGCATCAGATAATATATGTACAATATATAGAATACATCAGGTACCCATGAATGCCCACTTCAGTTAATCCTAAATGCTGCTGCAAGACTGATCTTCCTCTCTCACTGCACCAATTTGCAAATTCTTACACTGGATCCCTTTGTCCTCCAGAATCCAATTCAAATTACTCACCCTCACCTACAAAGCCCTCATACACCCCTTCATACATCTCAAATCTCATATCAAAATTGTTACGAGCCGCGGCGGTGCCCAGCCGCCGCGACTCACTCACCTGCGTCCCGGCCGTCGCTATGGCGACCGGGACGTCACTTCTGGCCCTGACCCGGCCGTTGCCGGGGCAACGAGAAGACGCTTCAGCGCTGCGTCCTGGCAATGAGAGGAAGCCGGGCGCAGCGCTCACCATATTCTCTAGCCTGTGGGCTAATTAATGCAACCTATTAATTATGCTGGGGGCTGTGTCTAATTCAGAGCTAGGCTCTGATTGGTGGCCACTAGTATTTAGGGCAATGAGGTCTGCTGCCTCATTGCCGGTTATAGCTCCTGTGTTCCAGTCTGCTAACCTGCTAGTTCCTGTCCTGTATCCTGATATCTCTATTTGACTCCCCGTGTATGACCCTTGGCTTTGAATTGGACTTCGCTCGTGTTTCCTGTGACCCTGATCTTTGGCCTGTTTACCCATTCTGCTATTTGCCTGTGACCTCTGACCTCAGCTTGTTCATCGATACTGTTGTCTGCTGCCGGCCCTTGACCTCTGCGTGGACCTGACTCCTCTTGCCTGGGTTCTCCCCAGCCAGTACACACTTCACGACCCTCTGTCAGTCTGCGGCCCAGTCTGTCCCCACCATCAGGGGCTCCAGTGAACACCTGACTGGCAGAGTAGATTCTGGGTTGTGTTGTGCCGGCTGGAGGGGTTCCTAACAAAAATACTCTCCCTTCCTCTTAGATCTACCTCTGACCTGCGCCTTGTCTCGTCTCTGATAACCACCTCTCACTCCCACCTACAAGACTTCTCCCGTGCTGCTCCCCACTTATGGAATTCCCTACCACGCTCAGTCAGACTTTCCCACAGCCTTCAAATCTTTAGGCGCTCTTTGAAAACCATCTATTTTTTAGAGGTGACATTATCCCTGATAACATTATTCACACTAGTGCACCCTCACACCTGTCCCGATCTCCACTCTGAGCCACACTCGCTCCTCTTGTTTCAGCTGTGCCCTCCTCCACTTAGTATGTAAGCTCTGTAATGAGCAGGGTCCTCCATAGCCTTTGTTTTCATGTCTGCGTTTATTTTGCCCACCTTGTATGTCCCTGTTTTATGTATGTACTGTTTTCCCCACTGAACGACGCTGGGGAGCACTGTGGCGCCTTACAAATCTACAATAATAATAATAATAAGACAAAATATAATGTTGTGATGGTACGATCCTGTCACTCTCTCCGAGTATTGAGCAATGCAAATATAATCAAAAAAGTGTTTAAAGTGTGACAGCAACAGAGCCATCCAGTGCTGTGTTCCTCAATTTTTTCCGTACAGCCTAGATAATGAAGGTGAGGTAACAAACCCGACTTCAGTTACTTCCACGTGCCCTGAAGTTTATAGACTAAGCCAGAGCGAGTAATCTTGCTGTACAGTATGCATTGTCAAGGAATAGACTGTATATTAAAAAAAACTTAAAATGTCTATAAATGTAATAATAACATGATAATGATAAAAAAAGGCATAACGTCAGCTGTACATTAATGTATAAAACCCACATTAATGTTAATCTCCTTTCCATAAATCTAACTTGACAGCCTATTAATTAATATAATACTTTGTAAATTAATACAACACTGTAACATTTATACTAATCTCCCCTCACATCCAATTAAAACAAAACAAAATGCCAATTAGTGTTACAGTAACTCACCCCGTACTTCACTTCACTCTCGGCAGCCAAGAAACTGCCAAAGAAACTTACTTTCTGCTAGAGCCTAAACATAAGTAAGAACACACAAAATAAGAACGACAACAGCGGCCATTTTGTTGAAGCCACAGTTCATTCAAACACAGGCAGATTCCCATAAAAATGAATCTTAAGTGTACATTTATCAAGCTGCGGGTTTGAAAATGTGGAGATGTTGCCTGTAGCAACCAATCAGATTCCAGCTGTCATTTTGTAGAATGTACTAAATAAATGATTACTGGAATCTGATTGGTTGCTATTGGCAACATCCCCACTTTTTCAAACCCGCAGCTTGATAAATTTACCCCTTAGACTGCAGATAAAGTAATTGTTTATCTAAATCTAATGCAGGCACTAACTGCAACTTGCCCACTTTAATACTCTACCGAGGCTTGGGGTGGAGGTCAATTGGCAAGTTCAGGGGGGGCGTGACGTGGCAATTCATGCCATTTTGGCCCCAGTCCCAGTGGAAAAAAGGGTGTAATCACGTTGTGGGACCAAAACGGCTCAATTCACGGTGAAGCACATCTTTGAGGCCACAGTACCGCCCACTTTATCATCCGCTATTTATATAGCACCACTAATTCCGCAGCACTGTACAGAGAAATCATATCAGTCACTGCGCCATTGGAGCTTACAGTCTAAATTACCTAACACATAGAGAGAGAGAGAATAGGGTCAAGTTGAAAGTAGCCAATTAAGCTACTACTATGTTTTTGGAGTGTGGGGGGAAACCGGAGCACCCGGAGGAAACCCACGGAAACATGGGGAGAAGATACAAACTCCACACAGATAAGGCCATGGCCGGGAATTGAACTCATGACACAACACTTTGCTGCCATCTTCACTATGAAGTGGGTGGGATCTGGGAGCAAGGTCTGCTCTCCCACAGACTCTCCCGCACATCCCGGGAGAATAGTCAAGTATAACTAACTGGGAGGCTCCTAGAAGCTTGTTCTTCCTCGTAACCTACAGAACTGTTGTGATATCGATTGTGGGGGGGATGTCTGGGAACAAGGAGTTCTTCATGGATAATCCAAACATCTGTCTAGTTCCATTACCATTCCACATTCCAGGAAGCAAGCTTCATAGGTTCAGGTTTGAATTAAAATGTAAAGTATTCCATGTTATGCTTCATTCCCTTGTATGCGTTATCTTCCCAGGTCTGCATTTTCCCAGAAAAGAGGCAGACCAAAGGACGGAATTGTTTGAATGATATATACATAGCTAGCAAATGAAATATTTATATAGTGGTATCTACAGATACCAGACAGATAGTGTTATGCCAATAATTAATGTTGTTATTATTGTTACTATGCCAGTATTTATATGCAGGCTAAAGACTCCTCCCCTTACGTCATGTGACTTTACTTCCTGTTTGGAATGACACTTGCCTTTCAAATTCTACTTGGTGTATATTGATTTTACCTACATAATTCCTAGGAATAAATATCAAAGGATTGTCTATTGTTTTTTTGAGTATTTCCTTGCTGAGCAATCTACAAGGGAACGGCCGTCATCAACTGTTAGAGCAGATACTTGTCTTTGGACAAAGTGTAATAATGTCATCTGGTACTTAGACAATGAGTTTGCTGGTGGTATAGTCACAGAAAGCACAGTCGGTTATCGCCCAAAAATATGAACATTCTCATATTCATAAAAATTGTTTACCAATGGATAAACCCTTAATCCCCTTAACCCACAGCAAGATTCACAAGAAAAATAAATGCAGCGGGGCCAAAGATCTCCTCTCCATCATATCTTATAATATCTGAGAGCAGGAGGTGTGTCTACAGAGAGTGACAGCTGGAAAGGTTCTTCTAGGGTTGTTATACGTCAGTAGCCATTAAAGGTTTTTTTGGCCGACCCCCCTGCCCTATACATATATTTGTGCAGAGTGATGATACATCATACATGCCAACTTTTAAGATGATTTCTCCCCCGGAAGTCATGTGACAAGAGGTAGAAGGGGGCATGGTAACATTGTCGCGTCACCATAGCCCCGCCCACACTATGAAATGCCAAAATTCACGGCATTGAATAGCGGGGACGGGGCTTAATGACACAATTAAGCCCCGTCCCCTACATTCAATGCCGTGAATTTTGGCGAATGTGGAAGGTTTGCCTACTCTTTCGGGAATCCGAGAGGACTCCCCGAAATTCGGGAGCCTCCCGAGAATTCCAGGAGAGTAGGCAAGTATGTGATATATATATATATATATATATATATATATATATTCCATAGATTGTAAGCTTGCGAGCAGGGCCTTCTCACCTCATTGTCCGTTTTACCCAGTTTGTTTATTAGTTTACTATGTCCCCAATTGTAAAGCGCTACGGAATATGTTGCCACTATATGGGCAGCACAGTGGCGTAGTGGTTAGCACATCTGCCTCACAGCACTGGGGCCATGAGTTCGATTCCCGACCATCGCCTTATCTGTGTGAAGTTTGTATGTTCTCCCTGTCTTTGCATGGGTTTCCTCCCACACTCCAAAAACATACTGGTAGGTTAATTGGCTGCAATAAAAATAAATAAAAAAAATTGATCCTAGTCTCTCTCTGTCTGTGTGTGTATAGTAGGGAATTTAGACTGTAAGCTCCAATGGGGCAGGGACTGATGTGAATGAGTTCTCTGTACAGCGCTGCGGAATTAGTGGCGCTATATAAATAAATGATGATGATGATATACAAATAAATGATGATGATGATCTATGATCTAGATATTCCCCTATATACAAAGTGTAATATTGTTGATATTTATTTCTAAAGAAACACAGAACACAGCAGCATATAGTGTAGGATTATGACACAAGGGGATCATCCTTATGCACACATGCACTCACGGAATCAATAAAGAGGCTTCTCTGATTATTTTGTCCTCTTGGGCAGCAGTTACCTCCAGGGTCATCTACAAATGAGTTAAGCGCTGACTTATAGTGATTCAAATCAATTTCAATATTTTAAAGATTAAAAACTCGTACATAACTAAATTAAGTAAAAGCTCATCTCAGCAGGTGCTACAATGTAGCCATTGGAATACAGCTCACTTGTGTAGTAACTTGTGCACTCTGAGCCAGGCCCAGAGGTGAAGTCCGAAGGGAAAGACGAATCTCTCTTCCAAATCAAAGAGAAAGCGGAGTCTGCAATGCGGGAAGAAACCCTTCGCGTTTCGCTCATGTAATTACGTCATGGATACGTATCTATATTAGAGATGAGCGGGCTCGGATTGCGATAATCCGTGCCCACCCGAACAGTGCGGATCCGACGGTGATCCGAGCACTGTTCGGCTATTTCCGGCGGGGAGAAACACTGAAAGCGAGGCTCTGACTCCAATCGCGCCGTCGGATCTCGCAAGACTCGGATTCTATAAATTCCCCGCTTTCGGCCGCCATCTTCAGTCGGGCTAAGATCAGGGAAGAGGGAGGTTGGTTTTTAGTGGTGCTACCTGTGAGTTTGAAAAGATACTGGTCTGTGCTTCCATAATTATGTAACCCTTCGTGTAGCTATGTTTCAAAGTTAGTTTTCCGATATACACAAGAAAAATGAATACACATTATTTGAAAATTATTTTATTATCAATTATTATAAAGAAAATTGGTGAGTGGAGTTTCCTTTTAAGAATATGACAATTGGAGCAACTTAGAGAGAGAGATAATCAGGTTTTCAAATATTTTAGGAACACTCTGATAAACCATATACTAGCAAAGACTTTGTCCAAACAACACCCTTAAGAGGAAGAATGTGCTCTTCCCGTTCTCAATGTCATGTTACCTTCATGTGTCAACTTCATGTCAGTTAAATCAAATGTCATAGTGCAGAGACCAAAGCATTATGTATCAAAGCAGAAAGAATATACTCTTTAGCTGCATCACCATATTTTTCCATAAAAGTAAATGACTCCGGCAGTCTCTGGATTTTAATACCAAACCCTTTTTTTTTTTTTATAATTAGAGCTTTGGATTTTCCTGGTTTCATTACTTTTCTTTCCCCATTGTCTGGCTTTTATCGATTATCCCCACTTTTTAGATCATATAACATCTAAGGGCACTCACTAACTAGCAGTCCAATAACTTGTACTCACTTTATTCAATGGAAACATGCTAAGTAGAACCCATTTTATCTATGTTAGTGATGTCCAATTTGTATTTTTAAATGTATTGGTCAGCCAGATTCTCTTGGTAATACTTGTTACTACACAAGTGATGTTGATTGATTGCATTTAATTATGAAAATCCTATGGCCCTGTGTTCCTCAAGCACTTAAGACAACCCTAATCCTTATATTAGAAATTACCTTTAACATTATATTGAGACAAATAGGGGCATATTCATTCATAAAAAATTATAAAAAAATGTAAAAAAAATGTATAAAAAAATTATAAAAAAAGTATAAAAAAATTTCTACTGCAATATATAAATACGTTCACTGTTCCTGCAGTCCAGAAATATTAGTACTGCAATATATAAATATGTTCACTGTTCCTGCAGTCCAGAAATATTAGTACCAGAGATTAAACTACGTTCACTGTTGCTGCAGTCCAGAAATATTAGTACCAGAGATTAAACTACGTTCACTGTTCCTGCAGTCCAGAAATATTAGTACCAGAAATTAAACTACGTTCACTGTTCCTGCAGTCCAGAAATATTAGTACCAGAGATTAAACTACGTTCACTGTTCCTGCAGTCCAGAAATATTAGTACCAGCGATTAAACTACGTTCACTGTTCCTGCAGTCCAGAAATATTAGTACCAGAGATTAAACTAGGTTCACTGTTCCTGATTGGTTTGTTAAAGTGCGAATGTCCTATTTCAACAACATCAGGGTGGGTGGGAGGACCCAAAGGACAATTCCATCTTGCAACTCTAGCAAACTCTTGCAATCCTGTATGCCACTGCAGTGCCACTCCTAGATGGGCCACGTGTTTGTGCCGCCCACTTGTGTCGCTTAGCTTAGACATCCAGCTACCTCGGTGCAACCTTTTGGCCTAAAAACAATATTGTGAGGTGTGAGGTGTTCAGAATAGACTGGAAATTAGTGGAAATGATTGTTATTGAATGTTATTGAGGTTAATAATAGCGTAGGAGTGAAAAAAAAACAAAAAAAAAACTGTTTTTTAGCACTTTTTATGCTTTTTTTAAAAAAAAATCAGAACACCCAAAACCCTAAATCAGAATCAAAACCTTGAGTGGGGTGTTTTGGCAAAACAAATCAGAACCCAAAACCTCAAGCTAATCAGAACCCAAAACCCAAAACACTAAAAGTGGCCGGTGCACACCCCTAATCTATATGTATTTCGTTATATCTGTAATTATAAAACCGATGGGTTATTCATTATTTGCACTCTGATTTTGAGGAAGTAATTTCTTGAGGCAAAGTGTCATTAAAGCCTGTTGTGTCCAAGACACTAGAAGTATTAACACATGGAAACACTTTACTTATGGGACTCTACAGGACCAGATCTAGAACTGGCAGAGCTACGTCTGCTGTATGCCAAGGCTACTGCAACTCATTAAGTACCATTCAATGACTAAGATTACAAGGCACGGGCATCACACCTGGATGGGCAGCACGGTGGCTCAGTGGTTAGCACTCCTGCTTCACAGCACTGGGGTCATGAGTTCAGTTCTTAACCATGTCCTTATCTGTGTGGAGTTTGTATGTTCTCCCTGTGTTTGCGTGGGTTTCCTCCGGGTGCTCCAGTTTCCTCCCACACTCCAAAAACATACTGGTAGGCTAATTGGCTGCTAACAAAATTGACCCTAGTCTCTCTCTCTCTGTCTGTGTGTATGTGTCAGGAGATTTAGACTGTAAGCTCCGATGGGGCAGGGACTGATGTGAGTGAGTTCACTGTACAGCGCTGCAGAATCAGTGGCGCTATATATAAATAAATGGCCCAACCTTAGCCTTATCTGTGTGGAGATTTTATGTTTATGTGGCTTTCCTCCCAAACTCCAAACACATACTAGTAGTTTAATTGGCTGCGTCTAAAATTAACCCAAGTCTGTGTTACGAAATTTGGACTGTAAGCTTCAATGGGGCAGGGACTGATGTGAGTGAGTTCTCTGTACAGCGCTGCGGAATTGGTAACGCTATGTAAGTAACTGGTGATATCGCTTCAGTTCACATAACTAAACGTTCTTCAATCATATTTTAGTCTAGCTCATGAACAACACTATATACACGATATGCTATATACACACACTATATACAGAGTTGTATATATCACACATGTTTTGTCAAAGATCAGTCTATCTGTGAACGCCATAAAGTTGAACATCATCAGCTTCCGTGAATGTCTGCCTGATGACTAAAGGGCCAAGGAGCAGATGAATTGGACAATCGTCAAACAGTGAATGTTTTCTGGGTAAGTACTATCGTGAAATTGGAAATTCAAATAAAAAAAAACGAAGCATTCACCAGCTGTGACTTACTATGAGGTACAATGTGCTGATTTGGAAAAACCCACTGCCTTGCAGAAATTTAGGTTGTTGCTTGCACCTTAGCTGGTCTCACAGAGAATAATGACATAAAAACTAACCCCTATAGTGGAAAACTGCTCCTCAAACTAACATAGAGAGGTGAGTCCCTCGTTATTGGGAGAATTATAATTATAATATTAAAAACACAAATCTAGTAAATGAATGCACTTTAATTTGAAGGTTCTGCTTCTCCTTTAAGAGCACAAAGATAATAGAATTCCTTCTGTCACATCTGCCAATATCAGTTCATCATCTCCATGAGACACACTTAGAAACAATTTAGCAAGTGGGGAGGAACTTACCCTGATTGATAATTGTAGTTTGTTACATTAGAATCCTCTCTAAACCAGGAGAGAGCGGAGTGTTTAGATCCAGAGCCTCAATCATGGATTTAATGTCCGCTTATCATCCAAATCCTCATCGTAGGCTCTTTCCTAGACCCTTCACCGGCCATCTATTATATGGATGATAAAGTAATAATCGCCTAAGTAAAAAAAATGTTAGTCGTTTGGAGCAATTTCAATTTGTAATATATGGGTACTACACATCTTGCTGTGCTTTTTCCCCTATAATTTAATTAGTACAGAAATAAAAAGCTTTAGCATGTAGCAATTTATTAACTCGAAGATCTGAACCTAAAGTTACTTAAATAGACTGACGATTGATGCACAAAATATGATGCGCTAAGCACCTAATAGTTTATAGATGCTGTCAACTTGCAGTAAAAGATTTAAATTCTAACTAAGGAAGAAACTTAAAAATAAAAGTTCAATATTGGGTAGAATTTATGTGTCTTGCGGTCTCCTAGTGAACCAAGAAGTTTTGCAATGCTTCATTGAATACCTGTCACTCAGTCAAGTCCAGTTGATAAAATAAATAATAACTATATTCTATCCAGGGACCCATCTATGAGAAAGCAATTTAAACCTGATGCCTAATGCAACAGTTGTCTGGATCCTGGAATGTTGGGGGCCCTATTTGGAAATAAGAAAGTTACATTAAATATAGAAATCTCCAACCAGCCCCAGACTTAAATCAATAGCACCCACGTTTAATAATTAGTCTTCCATCCCTGCAACTGTTTCCGCCAACCAGCCCTGACATTAAATTAATAGCATACACATTTACTAAAAAGACCTGTTTCCCTCCCCCAAACATCCCCAGCAATAAATTAATGGCATTTACATTTAATAAATAAATTTAATCACCCCACCAGAAATTATTACTCCCCACTATTAAATTAAATAATGCCTTCACCCCACAAATAAATGTAATAATACTAATTAGCTCCCACCCGTACACCACTGTTAAATTAGTACCACATTATATTAAGACATCACCCCACCCGGCAATAAAAAAAGCATTTACTTTTAATATACCTATTTCTCACAATATTAAATCATTCATATTCACATTTTAGTAAATAGCCTTCACTCTCTCCAAACTCAGTCCCACACTCAATTAATAGCCCCCAAACCAGTATTATATTAGAGGTCCCATCACCGCACCATAAATTAATAGGCCCAACTATTAAATTAAGTACCCCACCATCACCCCACAAATAAAATAGCACCCATTAAATAATTAGCCCCCAACCACACTCCACCATTAAATGAATAGCCTACATTATATTTAGAATGTATGGTCCGGTTCTGAGTATGCGCGGTACGATTTAATGTGAAATATCGGTATTTGAGTGCCTTAATGAATCAGGCCCAGGATGTATAAAATTGATATATATTTGGGAGAACATAAGAGGTTTATGAGACAGAGACAATCACAATGGCTCTGTAGGGAAGCTAAGGTCTACAGGGAAACTTAGTGACACCTTTATAGAATCAAGGAAACGTTCTGCAACATGAATATTTTTATACATTCATCTCTTAGCCTGAACACGGACAGCGGTGGACATCAAAGTTACTGAAATCCGGCGTGAAATTTCCGATGCATATTTTTTACTACACAGTTACTATTATGAATGTTACACATGATGTAAGTAATGTACAATACACCGCAAGACAAAACGAGGTCATCCATCTTCAGTCTGCCATTGTCACATTAACTATTATCGGCCGGTGACTAATGAGACGTCTATATTATTGTAGCACTCCATATGGTGCTTATTAACTTACTGTAGATTTAATATGAAGTATTTTTTATACATCTGCTCTTGTGATCATTAATATCACTCCACATCATTGGTTGACTGTGTCCGCTAGTAAAATCCATTATGGAAGTTATAATTCAGTAGGTTGCATGCCGTGCAGCCCGTCTTGCATTTCAGCGGGCAGATTTGCTACATTGTGTCAAGAGATATAAAGAGACACATTTATGATTCTATGTAATTGGTGGTATCTATCCGATACACAAGAAATCCATTCCATAGACAAGTGGGGATTCCAATCTGGGGACATGCAGATTTCTTACTGTGAAAATGATGTGTATATTCTGATCCTAATTTCCCCTTACAGCACAGTACCGTGTCATTACTCGTATTGCTGTTATTACTCCCACCACGTGCCAAGTTACAGTAGAGCGAGGGGCAGGCGGCCAGTGATTTATTGGTTCAATGAAATCTGGGTTAGGAAAGGTTGTGCCCTGCCATTGGGTCTCCTTATTCCCACAATAATAATGTATCTTCCATTTACATCAAACACAGAGAGAGAGAAAGATTTTCACAATACCAGTGTAGAGATTTTTCCTTGTTATTACCGTACATTGTTTTAAGGAGAAAATAATATATTTATCAGACCTTCTAATAAGGAAAAGTGGAAGTGTTGCCCGTAGCAACCAATCAGATTATACCTATTGTGTTCTAGAATGTAGTAGATAAATGATAGCGAAATCTGATTTGTTGCTATGGGCAACACTTCCACCTTTCCCTATTAGAAGTTTTGATAAATCTACCTGCTATCAGTTTGGGACCATTCCCTATATTAGTTATATCTTTCTAATTTTTCTCCTTCTGAAGGTTATGAATGTGATAAGTCATGAGAGTTAGTGGACATCAGGATTGTTTCAGTTCCATGAGAAGCGATTGTACTATTTAATTTACCTTTTCATGTTTTTATTATATTGGTATTTGTGAACACAACAACGCGCCTTCCGTTATGACGTGCGTCAGGATGATGTCTTATATGTCAATGCCAGATTGCGCCATCTCATTTACATATGTCATCCCACAACACCAAAAAAAAATTTTTGATGTGGGGCAACTGTACCTAGTCTGCCTTCAGCAAGGGGCGCCCGGCTCCTCCAATCAACAGGGACAAAATGTAGCTCCCCCACATTTGTTGCCATCATGGCTCCTTACGCCGAGCGCTTACCTGTGAATGCTGCCTGCCTAACCACTAGGAATTAATGACGTCACAAGAGGCATTAGGTATGACATGCATTGATAGGCTAAATACTGGTCCCGATCACGCGGATCTTCCTTCACTGTATGTAGACAACACGTGAAACTTTAATTGACTTAGAACAGGAAGTATAAATCTATCCATTAAAATGTCAGCCACGAACGCGTCAAGCTCTGGGCCTTGCAAAGTTACTTGTTTTTCTGCCGTCTCTCTTGCTCCAGCTACAGGTCTAGTCTAAGTCCTGAATACTTGTGATAATGGCTGTGTATGCATGCTATAACATGTGTTTGGAAACAGGAGCAACTGTAAAAATGTATTTTATGTTCAGAAGGCATTAAGGACAAACTAATAAATGTATATTTTTTTACTGCTTTATCATTAATGCCTTTATTATTAACAGGTGACATTAATTCTATATTTTCTTTCCGTGCACTGTTTGGAGAATTTATATTCCACATATTTAGTGTATGTATTCTGCAGCGTCTTGTGTATTAGAGCAGACCTAAACCAGAATTCAACAGCGCACGGATCCGCTCCTTGTTGAATTCGGGAAAGCGCAAATCCGATTTAGATGCATTTTAAAACAAACTCACGTTGCGCTACGTATGCGTGTCTTGATGAATTAGGCTCTATGTGCGTGTATGTATATATATATATATATATATATATATATATATATTAATATATTATAATGTTTTCGTAGCTCTTTGACAATATGTATTTTAGATTTTCTCATCCTTTAACCATTGCACAATAGTAACTTTTCCATATGAAATTCTTTACCCACTAGTAGTGAATTTGAGCCTAAATTTTCCCAGAACAATCCTGGCTTCAGGCACGCACAAAGGGGCGTGGTCTGCTAGGTGGGCGTGGTTATAGCCAGTGTGGATATGTCCAAGGGAGCATCTGGGTCTATTTTGTCTTGATCTTTCCTCTTGGTCTGTTGTCAGCTCTGTGGTACCAGTCAGGTGTAATATACAGAAATTGAGCAATAATCACACTGCATTAGCTTTACCAATTGTTTTAACAAGCAAGAAGTACTTGATATCATGGATGTGCAGTGTTATTATAAGATTGGCAGACGTATTATATTAACTACATGACAGTGGAACCATTGATCCAACCCAAATGGTTGATATGTTATCCTAAAGCAACAAGAGGCAGCCATTGGCTCTGTATCTGGTAAGAAGCCACAATTCCCAGAATCCCCGGACAGCCTCAGACAACCACTGACTAGAAACTGGCAAGACATGCTGGGATTTGTAGTTCAAGAGTTTCAAAGTCGCAATTCCACATATAAAGTTTACTTTTCTTTAAATTGCAAGCTAAGTATCTTTAAATCACGCAACTGATAGTAATTGTTATTAGTTATCCTCTTATAGAATATTATCTCCTTTTTAATGCTTCTCTGGAGGACAAACAATAATGGCTGCCACAGGGTCATAGCTCTCAGCATGTTATGTACTAGCAGTGGGGTGGGGGGTGTCTGATAGGACACAGACAGACACAAAACACATTGTCCGACCGGCAGACACAGACGTATACAAGTCTGCTACACTAACACAGGCTCACAGCTCTCAGCTTATGTGAGGACGGAGGTGGGAGAAGAAGAGGGAGGTGTAACAAACAAAAAGAGAGCTCAGAATGGTGTGACAAAGCCTCTCTGCTCACTGCATCGTGTGCCATGTGACTCTTGTTTCCATAGTAGTCATGTATCATTTATCAATAGCAGTCTGAAGAAACAAAACAAGGAAAAAGGGTATTTATCAAGCTGCTTCTTATAGCCTGCCCCAGTGATTTATGTAAAAAAGAAACACATTTTTTAAAAATCTTTTGTACTTCAACCCAAATGTCAGTGTTGACCAAAGAGACATAGGCTTTGTCCATTAATATTCAGTAATATAAAACATTCCTATACCCACAATGAAATGTCTCCTACCTTGAAGTGTTCATTTTTTATTTATGTAAATCATGTTACATACATCAAAAGAACATTTCCAGAATACACACATATCTCACACAAGACACCGCAAAAACCTTAATTCATTCACTTATCTCCCGCATCGACTATTGCAATTCCCTCCTTATTGGTCTTCCCAAATTCAGACTTGAACCCCTACAATCTATTATGCACACAGCGGCTAGATTGATTTTCCTTGCAAACCGTTCTTCCTCTGCTGAGCCACTCTGTCAGTCTCTACATTGGTTTCCTGTATTTCAGCGAATCCAATATAAAATTCTTCTACTAACATACAAGACCATCAACAAAATTGCACCGTCATATATTTCCTTACTTTTCTCAAAATATCTCCCTACTCAGATTTGCACAAGATCTACATCTCTCCTCCACTCTCATCACATCCTCTCATTCCCGGTTACAGGACTTTTTTCAGGCTGCACTCACTTTGTGGAATTCCCTCCCTCGCAAAGTAAGACTTTCCTCTAATCTTCAAACCTTCAAGCGTTCTCTGAAAACCCACCTCTTCAGACAAGCTTATGATATTCCTCAACCACCATATTAATCTTCCCTATTACCACCCTCTACACAGCTAACACAAGACAACAACCCTCTGACCAACCCTCTGACCAACATTGGTACACACTCAGCCCACTCAGTACTTTTACCTTTGCATTCTAGCTGGTCCAGTGTGCAATATGATGTAGCACATGCCTTTGTGTTTCAAACTCCCATTGTCCCATAGATTGTAAGCTTGCGAGCAGGGTTACCTCTCTGTATGTATTACCCATTATTGTTTTATTAATGTTTGTTCCCAATTGTAAAGTGCTACAGAATTTGCTGACACTATATATAAATAAATGATGATGATGACGATGATGATGATTTAGTGTTTAGATAGTAAATGCTGAAGGATCTTGGTGGTTGGGGAAACCCTGGAATTCTACAATTCCGTGTCTCAGAATCAGGTCTCCCATTAACAGACATAAAATATTTTTTTGACATTGCTGTTTATCGTGTGGATGGTACACGGTACTGACACAAGGTTTTGAAAACTTTGACTTTTATTTGTCATAGGGCAAACATAATAAAATCATGCTGCTAATTTCTATTATCGAAGCCAAGGAGAGTTTCCAGCAAGTGAAAGTCTCTGTGACGGTTGGCACGCTCCGTGTAAAGGGAACGAGGCGCCCAGCAGGGCCGTCTCTCTGATCAATGAAAAGTTAATACAATTACGGAATTTCACAGTTCACTAGGAACAGAAGCCCAGAATATCAGGTCTTTTTGTTAATACCTCAGAGAACGACCAATACTGGTCCCCGGAGGGTTGAAATCTGTTTAAGAAGCCAAGCAAGAAGAACAACTATAGTATTTGCTTATTACTCTAACAGCTCATTTTAACACTGCATTTAGCAATTACTGTAAGAGAAAACAAAATAGGGCAGTATTAATTAACAACCACTCTAACGGTTTGGTTCAGTGTTGGTAAGACGTTAAAATTTCTGCCAAACAACAAAACCAAATTTTATAAATGTATTTATGCGTCTGACCACAAGTATACACATATCTTGCCATTACCATGCAGTAGGGTCACTCACAATAGGCCCATTGCAAGGTACTACATTTTCCAGACATCTACCGTGGACCGTCTGGCAGAAGTTGAGGAAATATTATTTGGGAGTTAGTTTATTTTAGTGTAAGTCCCTGAACACATTCCTCATTCATCTCTATGTTGTTTGCTATTGGGTATTGAAATAAAGTTTTCGCAGATACAAATAGAATCCCACTTCTAGCACCATTTATAAACCGAGAGAGGCTGGGCTTACTCCGACCACCATATGTTTTCTCTCATCAGTCTATTTGTGGGTTTACCACTTGGTCTTGGGGTTCCCTTACCGGCAGTAACCTGCCATTAATCCTACTGATGGTGCACAGCCAACAGACATTCACCGATTGCGAATTGCCAAATGCGCACTAGTTGTAGAAGAGTTGTCGCTGCCACCACCAGGTTCCTTCACCGGCACCTGGAACTGCTTTGTTCTTGGTGCTACATGGACTTTGCTGACTCTTTTTATACAATTTATACACAATGGTAGACAAGGGAGTATTCTAGTCCCCTCTTCAGCTTGGTGTCTGGATTGGGAGATTTAATTTTTAAATCTCCCACCCAAAATACGTCCAAGATACCTGCCACAGTAAACGATGCATGTTCTGAAACTAGATTTAAGCACAATTTACAGCAATGTGTAGATTCTCAAATTCCCTACATGTTGCATACACAGAGGTTAACCCACTGTGTCAAAGGTACTGCTCTCAGAGCAAATGCTTCATTTACATGGGATTTTCTGTCTTCAACAGGTCACACAAAAAGTCTCTCTCAAAAATGCCTGTAACCAAAAATACACTTACAGCATTTGCAATAATATCAGGTGTGCGTTGTATGAAAAATGCATTTATATAATATGTTATTCTCTCTTATTTCTGTGTGAGGAAAGCTGGATCTAGCCATAATGTTCTTTTCTAAAAACTAGTGGGCCCCTACAGATACCTTTTGTGCTCCAATCCAACAGTGATTGAAAGGGTTCTGAATTGGCCATCTACTCCTTCCTTGACAAACTCATCCATTCCTTTGGCCTTCATTACCATCTCTCCATCCTCTCTCTGGCCCAAAGCTTCCTCAAACTTAACATGTCCATAATTAGACCTTATCATCTTTCCCCTTTTTAACATCTCCCCCCTTCCCTGCATCTCCCTCACGGTTAACAACATCACTCTCTACCCTGTTTCCCAAGTGCGTTGCCTTGGTGTCATCCTTGACTGCGCCATAAGCTTTTCTCCTCACATCCAGTCCCTCTCACGGTCCTGCCACTTCCACCGCCACATCCACAATATTGCCAAAATATGCCCCTTCCTCACTCAAGAAGTAACTTAAACCCTGATGTGCTCCCCCCTACAAACCAACATGAATGCTGCAGCTAGACTTATCTTCCTCTCCTGTTGCTCCTAATGTGCTACATGTATGTAAATCCCTTCACTGTCTCCTCATTCCTTCCAGAATTCAGCTCAAACTGGTCATCCTCACCTCAAAGCCCTCACTAGAGCTTCCTCTCCATACATCTCAGACCTCGTCAGAAGATACACTCCAGCTCAACCGCTCTGCTTCGCTTATGACCTTCATCTCTTTTCCCCTCATTACCTTGTCGAAGTGGTATAATTGGATGAACGAAAGTATATTGGTTAATATTGTTTTACCGTGCGATTGCGATCAGTACGCCACGTAACACGTGGCACGGTGCGGTCGCACGATAAAATATGCACGCACACACTCGTACTCTAACATTCATTTATTTATATATTTCATATTTATAAGGGTTCCATTCCACAGTGATTTATGACCAGATGGTATTTATTTTATAGTTATATAAATATTATATGTACACTTTAGTGATATTTAAGGTTCAGGTTGCAGGAACTATGTCATGTTTAGTATCATTTTAATCCCCTCTTCATCAGCAGTTGTCCGGTTCATTCGCCAAAGAGATCGCACATTGCATTCTCTAGTTAGCAATGTTAGGGAATAAATGTTTAAAGTGATACTGACTGTATTATGCAAATAGACTAGCTTAAACTGGTTTCTGGGCGGGAGAATCATCTGGAGAGCAGACCCCCACCCTTGGAAGGTGTTGTTTGAACTGGCCTATGACCTGTATTACACTGAACCCTCCTGAAGCCTGGACCTATAGAAGCAAGCCACGACATCTGTATTGTTTTCTCTGTAGCACTGAGTGTATATATACAAGCTCCCTGGGACCAGCTAGCCCAGTCATCTCTGACCACAGTCTTCTGGAGTGAAGTACTGTAGCTGGTACCAGCGGAGCGCAGCTAGCGCAGGCGGGCGCGGCGGTATGTATGCATCTTTGGTATCGGCTGTACTGTATTTTAATTATGTATTGAACTGCTAAAACTTTTGCATCTGCTAAATAAATTGTTTGTGCTTTGGAAACACAAGAAATCGCTTAGACAATGCTTATTGAAAAACCATAAAATTACTTTAATAACCTCCTCCCACAAACTTATCCTGCTACTCCCCACCTATGGAACTCCTTACATAGTCCAACCAGACTTTTCCCCAAGCAGTTTATGGTTGCCAGGGCTTGCTGGGAACAGTAGTGCCACGACAAGTGGAGTTGAGAGGAGCAGTACATTAAAAAGAAATTTGCCTAACTCTACATGAGGTCCATAATGTCAGATTTATTACTATTATCATTTATTTATATAGCATCACTCATATTACACAGTGCGGTACAGAGAATCCTTCAGCAATCACATCCTAAGGTCCCATCATAGTCAGCAGCCTATTAACCTACCAGTATGATTTTGGACTGTGGGAATTAACCGGAGGAATCCTGCACAGACACGGGGAGAACATACAAACTCTACACAGATAGGGCCCTGGTTGGAACTCATAACCCCCAGTGTTATGAGTAGCCACTGTGCTACCGTACTAGCTGTGCTACTTACCCTGGATACTGGGGAGTCCGTTAATGGAGAATAAAGGATGGTGCTGAAGAAGGATTTAAACAATTTTAAGAGACTCTAAATGGCATGACTGCTTATCTGACATTCATTTGTTTTAAAATATGGTCTTTGCAACAGAGAATGTTATTTCACCTTTTGTCAAATAATCGTTAAATCTGCACTTTCAAGAGAGTTTCAATAATCTACTGTAGGGAACATCATAATACTGAGCTGTAGGACGCCTCGGAACACTGTATTCTCTAACATTCCATTGCCAGCAGGCCTCTGATTGCACAATAAACTAGTCACACATGGAAAGGGGAATTAAAGAGCCACTAGCCACCAACATGTGAAGCATAAAGGAAAAATAAATATTATCCTGATGTTTCAATGCCGCTCTGTAAAAATCCTTTACCCCTTGGGAAGATATATTATTTTGCACCACACACACAGGTAGATAAAACACAGGAACAGAATATGTGTTTGGCAAGGTGACAATCTACCAGTAACAATCCAGATAGAGCAAGTCCTTGGATAGGGTAGAACTCCTCACAATAACCCCACACAGGGAATAATAACACATGGTCCCACACAGGAACATAGATACACAAGTCCACATCGGAACCTGAAGAGCAATTCCACACAGGAATAACGATGAAAGTAAATCCACACAAGGACAGATGCAATCCAGTCAGTGACTAACATGCGGATCTGACTAGGGTAACCTCCTTTTAAACCCACCAAATTCCCACGGCAATGGTGACCACTCAGGGAGGTGGCACAGGGACCTATTTGGGGGGGTCCGTGTCCCTCCCTCCTATCTTCCCCAGATGTCCTTCTCTTGATGCCCCCATGCTGGGTAAGGCTCCGTAATGTCTCTTAAAGTCCAGAGAAGGACAATGGGAAGAAAATAGAAGGAACAATTACAGGGTAATTGGTACAAGTCCTGAGCGTAAGCATCCTCGGACCTCATCAACTGTCTTTCCAAATACCAGACCTGACAGTGCTGTTACAAGACCCTTGTGAGGTGGGATCCCAGGTAGGAGTACTTTATATGTTGCATACATTTTTTTCACATGTGATGAAAGCAGATTACAGCACAGCAAAACACGTTGAGCATGTGTTCTACCACTAAAAGGGGAGCAACATTGATCCCAAAAGGCACCATATTTTAAATGTTCCAATGATAAAAAGAGTTCACAGTAAGTAGAATTTGGGGTAGGGTCCACCTATTTCTGTCTACTTGCAGGAGGAGGCAGAAAGAAACATTAGTAGACAGGCCACAAAAGATGTGAGACAATAAAAAAATGTAATATATAGACTATACGGTCTCTGTGGGGACATTGATGGTTTTATAGCAGTGTGCATGGGAGAGCGAACTCTATTTATGGAGTAGAGTAGTGTTCTGGGAGCTGATATAATGGTCATCTATATTGTTACATCTGTTTTATGAGCTGAATAGCTAAAAATCAAAATAAGCTGAAATTGCTGACACAGCTAGAAAAAAAACAGCAATATATATAGGAATAAATATGTGAACCAGACTTGTATTATAGGCCGGGCAACCAGGACTCTACCGCAAAACTAATTGCCCCCCAATCAGCTACACTAGTTGGCTACAAAATGGGATTGGTTGACTGCACGGACCAATAGAAAGTTTGTAGAGTTTGCCGCTTCCCATTGGTCCAAACCTGCCTAGGCTGGGCAACCCCTGGGAAAAACTGTGCTCAGGTGCCCCCCTCCCATGTTCCTTGTTCTGGGGCCCCCACAAATCCCTGTCTGATGTGAGTTCACACAAAACATCAGGCTCATATTATCAGACCAGTATGCACAGTGCGAGCCTGGTTCATTAAGCCACACAAAACGAATGTAACTTGTTTTTGCTCTTTAAATTGAGCGTAAATCGATCATGCGCACATCTGTATTCAACAGGGAGCGGATGTAAGGATACATCTGTTGTTGAATACGGATCTAGGTGCACTCTGATCTAACAGACAATACACTGCAGGATACGTCCGATGCATATGTGGAATATAAAGACCCGCACAGAAATGAATAAAAATAAATTGTCACCTGTTAATAAAATAGTCATTAATGACAAAATATTAAAAAAAAAAAATGTTTTTTTTCCACCCCCTCGCCATAATTATATTTATTAGGATGTTATGAATGTTTCCTGTACAGAAATAAGTAAAATGTATTTTTACAGTTGCTCCTGTTTGCAAACATACGGCCGTCATCGTTATTACTCAGCACGTACATCTGACCTGTAGCTGGAGCAGGAGATACGGCTGAAAAACAAATTCTTTTGAGAAACCCAAAGCTTGAATGGGACGCTGCTGCGTAGGCTCCAGCTTAGCACGCCCTTACTGTACATTGACTACATGCGTACGCCCAGTCCCCTCCCCGTTCCGCCCTTTAAATCGTAGGCTGTAGTAAGGGTCCTTTGTGCTTGAAGATGAATTAGATGTTGTTGTGGTCCCTGGCATAGGAACCAGTTCTGGACATGCGCAGAGGGATATAAAGCACATTAGAAGGTACTTGTCAAATGTCTTGTTGAGCCTTGATGTGGAGAAGGCATCTGACAAGGACTCTTGTCCCCATCTACAAAAAAAGTTTGAATTTCTTGCTGCTGCTCAAGATTTTTCATAATTGGGAAACATATTTATATTCCAGACCTTCTACTACTCTTTTAATTAACGATCTCAAGGGGGGACACTTTTTTCACATCTTGGGAAATGTGCCAGGGGTCCCCAATCCTCCACTTTTGTTTAACATGTCGCTTCACCCAAAGCTGAGAATCCTGCTACTTGGCACAATATGAATACACATAGGGCAACAAGAATTTAACTGTATTTGTTATTATATATTATATATAATAAATCCTAGGACATCATGATCACCAATAATGTCGAAAATTAATAAATATGGAAGGATTTTGGGATTCTCCATAAACCTGGAAAAACAAGTAACACTCGAGTAAAACTAAGACCACACAACTATCTCGGAGTTCTCAATGCCATATGACATCGTACAACATTCCATAAAATGCCCTAACTTATAGAAAAACAATGTGACATCATCATCACCATTTATTTATATAGCGCAACTAATTCCGCAGCGCTGTACAGAGAACTCGTTCACATCAGTCCCTGCCCCATTGGAGCTTACAGTCTAAATTTCCTAACACACACACACAGACAGACAGACTAGGGTCAATTTTTATAGCAGCCAATTAACCTACTAGTATATTTTTGGAGTCTGTTAGGAAACCGGAGCACCTGGAGGAAACCCACGCAAACACGGGGAGAACATACAACCTCCACACAGATAAGGCCATGGTTGGGAATTGAACTCATGACCCCAGCGCTGTGAGGCAGAAGTGCTAACCACTGAGCCACTGTGATATATAAAGTAACGTATGAATTAAAGTGTTGGCATCACCTACAGCTGCCACATTTGGGAGGTGGACACATAACAAAGAGGACCACTTTCCCCAAACTCCTATATTCATTATATGTCCTATTACTGTCATTGGTACGGCCTCATCTAGAATACGGTGTTCAGTCCTGGAGGCCATATCTCCAGAAGGATATAAATACATTACAGACTGTACAAAGAAGGGCAACTAAAATGGTGCATGGCCTACAGCACAAAACCTACCCAGAAATAATAAAAGATCTTACTATGTATAGTGTGGAGGAGAGAAGGGAAAGGGGGGTGTGGCTGGGTCACATAAGTATAACTTATTATAGATATTTATTTTAAATAAGGGTGCAGTGCACCGCTGTTTATCATTGCAAATGTACTGATTTTTATTATATTGTGTTGCACTTTTGTATAGGAAATGTTTTTATTGCTGAGACAGTATACCAGGGAAGAATATCCCCCATGCTATTTAGACATTTTGATGTGTGAGTGTCCAATGCATCCCTCAGCCTGAAGGCCCAGCAGGAGGTCATTACCTGTTGTCACGTCTTGTTAGAGAGACAGGAATCTGTCTGAACAGTGTAGTCTCAGGATACAAGTTTTAGGATATAACAGATGGATGTAAATTTTTATTAAGCTTAAATTGCATTAGCTCTATGGTTAAAGGATATATTACATCCTAAAGGTAATTATTGAATATGATTTATCAGTCTTTGCGGAGCCATCAAGGATCAGGAGGCGGTGTTACCCCCTGATAATAGTTGTGTCAGATTCTGTATAAAAGGAGCTCTGTTTGACCATGTATCATCATACCATCTGTAACTTCTGGAAAGATCGCTAGTACCACAAACTGGCGTGTGTAACTGTCCTTATTAGGATTCTTGAGCTAATAAAACATCACTGCTACGAATTCCTGTTTTGACACCTACTTACCTGCTGTAATTCCTGTGACCTCCAGATTAGACCCAATCTAATCCGTTATCTGGCTGCTCTGAGGTTGGGACCCAGCATTCCAGTACCAATGCTTTGCCTGCTACCCTGCAGCTCTGGCCATTGTGATAGGCCAGGGGGAACCATCCACAGCAACCCTGATCCATAGGAAGAGGTCAGGGGTACCAGTCCAGGTGTCCTGCAAGGGGGTATTCCAGCAGCGAAAGTTACCCAGAAGGAACTGGTTCTAGGCACCGGTGTAGGAGCCTTGCGGTGGCAGCAGGCTCCTCCTACTTGAACAGAAAGAGCGCATTTTAAAATAAAGAAAAGGGGTGGTGGCAAGGCAAGCCCAGCTGGTCCCCAACACAAAAGACAGTTAAATTGTGTTAAATGCAATATAGATGAACTAGATGAATAATGCAACCAGCAATTAATTTAGGAACTTGATGTAAATTTTGTTAAAATTGAGTTAACGTCACGTCTAGAGAAATATCACATCCTGATGTTATCTGATGTGATATCAGACGTTTCGGTGCCTGGTCAGATCTGGGGGCTGGATTACCCCATGACACATGTATATCAGAATCTGTATAACGGAGCTCTGTTTTACCATGTAATGTATCATTTCCATCTGTAACTTCTGTAGAGGATAATACAGCAGAGCAATTAATACAAAGCTTGGGATAGACATAAGACTATCCTTACAAAGAGCTAAGGCTCAAATAGAATTAGGGGTTACCATAGGTTCAAAAATGGGCTGACTGGATGGGCCAAGTGGTTCTAAGCTGCCGTCAAATTCTATGTTTCTATATTTACTTTAAGTTGTGCATTATACTACTAAAGATAATAAACTTATAAAATGTATAGCGTTGATTATTCTTTCAAGAATTCTAACTCACAAACTTATGTTTCTACATAACCAATATTATATTAGAATAATAACACGACAAGTACAGAGTTGAATAAACCTTAACTTTGAAATAACGGCAGGGCAGTCGGCTACAATTGCAAAGCCAATAAAGGTGGAAAGGTCAGACCATTGTACCACCAACCCGGGCTAAACCCTATCTGTTGGCCGGTGCTCGATGGTACAAGTAGTGACTACTCCCTTTCTGGACTCGACAGAGGCGTGCGACCATTCAGCAGCCCAAGAGGTCCTCCTCGCTGGAGGTCCAAGAGTCTGGTGGCTTCGAAAGGTTACACTGACTCACGAATGCTGATAAACTAGCACCATATGCTCTCTGCCTTCTGACTGCGCTGCTCAACTACCAACCACTGTGTCTCATATGTGTGGAAGAAAAGAGAATAGAACCAGGTAAGTACGATTGACGGGCGGGTGGGAGGCATCCGGACTACAGGAAAACGAGAACACTCCCAGGGTGTTGACAGTTTATATAAGGAAGCATGGACCCTCCCCCCCTGGGCTGCTATTGGCTATGAGCGTCTGAGAAAGATTAACTCTGTGAGGGTGTTTGAAAGACACAAACGCATCATTATAAATACGTTCAGTTTACGGCCTCTCTTTTCCTTAATGCCGCATATCGAAGCTCCATATGGGATAAGCTAAGACCAGTTATTAGCCTAATTAAATTAAAAAAGACAAAGCAAAGTGGGAATGAATTGTTGAAAACATAAAACTTACAATTAGGCTGCCCTCCTGTGTTATCTTAGGGAGTGGCTCTATGAACAGGATAATTATGCTTATATGTCCGTAAAAAACAATTCCTATCCAACATTAGTTTCTTTCCTCCAGACAAACAAACATGAGATCCTTGTTTTATTAACGTGGCACATGTAGTAAACACTGTGATAACAGCAATAACTATATATAATCCTTTTCTTGTGCACCACGGAATTTCAAAGTGGACAAGCCGGTTATACGTTTGACATATCAGCGACAGAAGGCATCAAATGAATTAGATCTATATTAGATCCTACCTCAAGCCAATCCGCTTAGACACAGGCAAGCCATAGAACAACATGATTATTTGAGACTGCCGTTTGGTGTTTCTACAATCACAATACTCATCATCAGTTTATATAGCACCACCAATTCCGCAGCGCTGTACAGAGAACATTCGCCATTCACATAAGTTCCTGCCCCACTGGGGCTCACAGTCTTAATTCCTTACCACACACACAGACTAGGGTTAATTTTTTCAGTAGCCAATTAATCTACTTGAATGTTTTTTTGGAGTGTGGGAGGAAACCCACGCAAACACGGGGAGAACATACAAACTCCACACAGATAAGTTCTTGGTTGGGAATCAAACTCATGACCCCAGCGCTGTGAGGCAGAAGTGCTAACCACTGAGCCACCGTGATGCCACAGTGGCTAAAACATTGTGTAATGCAGATAGGACAAACTTGTTAGACTCCATGTTAATCGTCCCCACTAAAAAAAAGCATTAGACATACATTACTATCTTTGATGTGTTCTTCCTTCTTTTGAGCACATGCAGAAATGCATCCATAGCTGTAATTTTCCAAGGCTTTATTTTCAATCGCACAGTTAAGATATATATATTTCCTGGTGGCTGGGCAATAGCCCATTTTATTTTAAAACTCCAGACTTATTTTTTTTTTTTTATTGTAGTAGTAAATAATTGTATCTGTTATTGCCATACTGGCATAACGGGCCTGATTCATTAAAGAAAGTTAAGCAAAAAATTGAGTAAGTTTTCTTACTCAAGTTTTCTGGACAAAACCATGTTACGATTCAAGGGGTGCAAATTAGCATATTATTTTGCACATAAGGAAAATACTGGCTGTTTTTCCATGTAGCACACAAATACTTGATTACTTATTTGTACACTGAAATTTAAAGTTGATATTTCTGTGCTACATGAAAAAACAGTCAGTATTTAACTTATGTGCAAAATATAAAACAAATTTTCACCCCTTGCATTGTAACATGGTCTTGTCCAGGAGACTTAAGTAAGAAATTTCTTGCCTAAGTTCCTGAATGAATCAGGCCCTATATCTTTAGAATACAGAGCTTGGAATCAGCTGATGCACTTAGTACAGTATATAAAGGGTTTATTTTGTTTTTAACATACTGTTGGGATTAGTAACCATTAGTAAATCTATTTGTTCACATATATGTTTTCTTGTTGCTGAGGTCTAGTAATGATTTCTTACATTAATATCGATCTGGAGAAGACAAGTATTGCAGAGTACCCTCCAGCACCATTCTTTAGATAGAAAGAACTCTTTACTTCAATAATCCTCTCTCCAGGTCGCTGCTTCGCCTCTCGTTGACCTGTCTCTAGTGCACATCTTAAACCTGAGAGAATATCTGGTCTATTCTTAAAAACAGTATTCCATGGCAGGTATCAAGTTCAGCTCTTTCACAATCCCCTCTTACAGAAATCCCTCTCCTGCAGGAATGTCCTTGCCTTCAGTCTAAAAGGATGACCTAGATTCTTGTAAGAGCGCACAGCATCCAACGGAGCAATCCTATACAGCTACCAACTTACAGCCGGGGCGCATACCTTGCATTGTGCTTCTGAATGGGAAACGTGTCAGTTCCGTTCAGTAAATCTGCTGCTCCTGCCACTGAGCGTAATTCTGAATTGAGAGACTGTGACAGTCATGTGGCGTGAAGCTTATTCGGGCCACACAGGGGTGGACAAAGTAATGTAGAAATCAGATGCTAGTGCGTGAAATCTGGGAGCCAGTCGGCGGAAAAGATGCATCTATCGAGGCCAGTAGAATAAACTCCCAACATTAGGCACCAGTAGAACCTATGGATTCAGTTAAAACTGGAGCTTTCTAAAAAAAAACGTTAGGATGCAGCCAAATCGCGAACGAGTTCTGGGGATAAATGTATCATAGTCCGTTTTTTGCATCCAGCGCGAGATCGGCGAGTTGACAGCTAAAATTTAAAGCGGCGCTGCCTTGTAAAGATAAACTTGCTTTTACAAGCCAGTGCCGCTTTAAATTTTAGCTGTCAACTCGCCGATCTCGCGCGGGATGCAAAAACCGGACTATGATACATATACCCCCTGGAATTTGGTGCATTTTTAATATTAAACAGACAGCAACGGTGGCCCTGCCCAAATATATTAGAATCTAAAAAGTGGTGGGAACAATTGTAGCCTGTTGGTGGAGAAAGTGGGTGAAGCCACCAATAATTAATAAAGTAGACATTAGCGACAGGCATTTTAGCACAGTAACCGGTAGTGTGGTACGATTGGAATGGGGAGACAGTCGAAGATGGATACATAAGACATGAACTAGCCATTGTAGAAGTGTCAGAACCATCAGCTACTGTCAACCGTGACTGTCCTTCCCCATTCCATAACTGAACCGGTGCCGGGGAGGTGGCTGTCGTCAGACCACAGTAGTCTTATCTCCGGTGTTTTCCTGGGGTGGGGTACGGATTTAGGGAGGTGATAAAAACGACAGGCCGTAGGACGAAAAAAATAAACAAAACTCACTTGCCCGACTCGTAATAAATGCTGACTGAGGTCAAGAATGATAAAACAAGTCCCCGACCGTGTGCTAATTAATCACGACCAGCAGTAATAATGGCAGCCTGTTTTGACGTCAATTTAAATTGCGGCCTGTATATCAGTATTTTTAAAGCGGCAATGCTTGGTCCCTAACCCTAACCTTATTCCTAACCCTAAGTCTAACCCTAAGCCTAACTCTATTCCTATTTCTAACCCTATTCCCAACGCTAAGCCTAAGTGTAAGAGTTAGGTCCGATGAGAAGCAGCATTGCCGCTTTAAAAATACGGATCTAGAAGTCGCAATTTAAAATGAGGTCCAAACAGGCTGACGTTATTACTGCTGATCGTGATTTCTTAGCTCACTGTCGGGGACTTGTTTTATCATTCTTAAGGTCAGTCATCATTTCTTTGTAGTCGGGCAAGTGAGTTTCGTTTTTTTTTTGTTCGTGGTAGTCACTGTCGGTGTTATCAGCACCGTTAAAGTGACTACCACCGTTTTTTCTTTCGAATCACAATCTCTACTTGATACAGAGCCAGGGCAGTTGGAGGAACAGAGATATACAATGGTAATGTATGGAGATGTAACAATGGAGATGTAACAATGGTAATTGAACTCTCTAGGTCCAGCAGCTGTACCAAGAGGTATTCCAGTAGATCTTTGAAACAATCCAATCCTTGTTTGGACGGCTCTTCAGCACAACTCTGCAGTTTCCCACAGCCTTCACAAAGGTTATCTTTTAACAAAGCTCCATGGCTAACTACTATCTATGCACCAGTAGGCGTCTGCAGATCTCATGGATTGATAAATGCAAAACTGCATCGTTAACGGATAACTCCACCCAAAACTAAAAACGTAGCTGGATGGGATTAATGGTGAAAATTGCATCCTTACCTGCACTTTGCGCTCCATTTGGCATATCCAATGGTGAATAGGAAACTCATAGGGAAGGGACGTTCAGGGGCAAAAGCAGGATTTTTAAGGGGGGGTTTCTGCCCCACCCCCCCCAAAAAAAATAGAGTGAGAGAGAGCTGCTCCTTCGTTCGCGGAGGGGAAGGGTTTCTGGAGAACCAGAAACCCCCCCTGCGTGCGCCCCTGACGTTGACACCTGCTTGTCCTTCTTCAAACAGTGGGGAGAGGAGTGAGGCATAGATACATTACACCAGGGATAGACAACCTGATACACCTCGGGGTCCCTTAAAAAGGGCCACATATTACTCTTAATCTCAATCATAAGATAAAACTATAAATATAATTAAAGAAAGAGCCACCTATCTGTAATAACATAAAAGCAGGCATTTTAAACAAGTGTTACAAGCTATAACAAAGAAATCTGTCAATAATTCAGAATAGGACTCTCAGGAGAGAATCTCATATTTTTTTAAGATAATGAAACTTCTTTTCATTCAAAATGAAAGAACATAATAGGTTCTACAAAAAAATCAATACAATTTCAGCTAAAAATAGAACAGATATATTTTTGCCTTAATAAGACATTTCCAATCAATACCTTCATGCACTCCAGCGGTGTGATAGAATATAGTGGTTACATATTGGAGAAGAGCAGCGTTCATGCACAATTACCGTCCTGCGGTATTCCAGTAATCCCTGATATTGATTGGTTCTCAGGTCACAGAGGTGCAGCCTGATCGGTGATGATGTCACCGCGACATACGCCAACATTTGTTAATCAGAAAGATACATTGTCAGATGAATGCTGGGGAGAAGTAATATCTAATCAGAGATAAATACTCTGATTGTGGATGTCAGAGGAAGAGATGATGAAGTATGGGATGTGCCCGGAATATGGGATTAGACTGGCAGCAAATGGCTGTACAGTACTTACATATAACACATAACGTAATGCAGCTGGGTGAGGCCATGCGGGAAGTTATAATCACTGAACCCTAAAACATGGAGAATACCAGCATCGCATGGGAGCATGGAGGGACCACCAGGGGAATGCAGTTGTAGGGCCCCACCAGAGAGGGAGTGTGGTCAGCCATCAGGGAGGGGGTGTGGCCTGCCATCAGGGAGGGGGTGTGGCCTGCCATCAGGGAGAGGGTGTGGCCCGCCATCAGGGAGGGGGTGTGGCCTGCCATCAGGGAGGGGGTGTGGCCGGCCATCTGGGAGGGAGGATGGCCGGACATCAGGAAGAGGTGTGGCCAGCCATCTGGGAAGGGGGTGGCCGGACATCATGGAGGGGGTGTGGCCTGCCATCAGGGAGGGGTTTTGGCCCGCCATCTGGGAGGGAGGATGGCCGGATATCAGGGAGGGGGTGTGGCAAGACATCAGGGAAGGGATGTGGCCAGCCATCTGGGAGGGGGTGTGGCCCGCCATCTGGGAGGGAGGATGGCTGGACATCAAGGAGGGGGTGTGTCCAGCCATCAGTGAGGTGATGTGGCCCACCATGTGGGAGGGGGTGTGGCCAGCCATCAGGGAGGTAATGTGCCTAGCCATCAGAGAGGGTACGTGTCCAGCCATCAGAGAGGGGGTGTGGCCTGCCATCTGGGAGGGGGGTGGCCAGACATCAGGGAGGCGGTGTGGCCTGCCATCAGGGAGGGGTTTTGGCCCGCCATCTGGGAGGGAGGATGGCCGGATATCAGGGAGGGGGTGTGGCAAGACATCAGGGAAGGGATGTGGCCCGCCATCTGGGAGGGAGGATGGCTGGACATCAGGGAGGGGGTGTGGGAGGAAACCGGAGCACCTGGAGGAAACCCACGCAAACACGGGGAGAACATACAAACTCCACGCAGATAAGGCCATGGTCGGGAATTTAACTCATGACCCCAGTGCTGTGAGGCAGAAGTGCTAACCACTGAGCCACCATGCTGCCCATTTTAATGCCAGATGCAGCCCATCAATTCACTAGGACCCGATGAGGCACTTGGTCAACTATGGTCGTCGTCACTCCCCATCCTGCTAATTTTGCAGGTAGGAAGCGACATTGCGGAAGATTCCGGGAAGTAGGTAACTATGGCTTATGTATGTTAGTTCCAGTAACCCTGGGCCTGATTCAACAAGGTACGCATCCTGAGCGTGCGCTGTTGAATTTAGGTGTAGGTCCGCTCTGTTCTACTACACAAGACGCTGCAGGATACGTCCAATATTCAACAAAGTACTCCTAGAAATACCCTTCTTCACTAAGTGCAGCTGGAAGGTGCAAAACATGTTTATAACATTTCCAAAGATATATAAAACTCAAGTCAGGGTGAGAAATGTTTTGCCAGCCCCTGATAAACAGAGAATAAATGACCCCTATGTGTAAAATAAACCTGTTACACAAAACAAAATCATGTTTTTCACATTCATTCGACAGCCCCCAGTCAGTAAAAAACTCCATCTCCAAACCTCTCCCAATCAGAAGATCTGAAATTGCGCACAACTTGCAAATTCCGCCATTTTCACATCCAATATACAAGTGGCCTAACCAGGGCTTATTTGTGCAAAACACAGTAGACACATATTTTGCACAACTGACACTTATAAGATACAATATGATAACTTGACAATATCTCATAACAATGTAGCAGTTGTACTTCTCATGCTATTCCTCTTATACCCCATTCATACTACTATAAGGCGCAGTATGAATGGTGTCAGGTCTAATTCCCGGGTCTGATGACTTGGGAATTAGACCCGGGACTTTTGGTAGAGTAATTCCTGGGTCCAGTGCCGTAACTAGCCATTTTAGTGCCCTGGGCGAGACAGGGAACCGGCGCCCCCCATCTAAGTGGGAGTGTCAATTGTCGGGTGGGTGTGGTCAACCTACTGTGGGGGCGTGGCTAGCACTTTACAAGTTCTAGACTGCACTGAAACCACCTCCCTCTCTATTATTCTTGGTCTGGCTTTGTAAGGATCTTTATGTAATAAGCCTCCATAGAATCAAAGTACTTTAAATGCAGCTATCACATGCTAGCTGTATAAAAAAATTAATTGGTTATTGAAATAAAACTCACTGAAACAAATTAAAACATAAATGTAATGGTACCATCTGTATCACACTGCCCCTTCATCCCACTGTGTTCTCCATAACAGTTTCTCCTTTATCACACCGTGCCATGGAGCCATCTCTATCATTGTGCCCCCTTGTCACCATCACACTAAATATAATATATATATATATATATATATATATATATATAACACAAAACAAATGGGAGGGGGCGCCAAATAGTATAATACTGTATATAAAAATACAGAAAGGTGTACCAAAAGTCGGAATCTTAACCACTAAATAGGTATAGACACTCAGGTAATAATAGTGGATCAACAGGAAGAAGGAAATGAGGAACCACTCTAGAACACCAGCGCCGTGCCAATATAATATGCGTACCAGATAAAAGATCTTTAAAGCTTATCTGTAGGTATAACCGGTATCTTCACCAATCAAGTTGAGCCTTATTACCCCATGGGAATAGGAGATGCTTCATACAATGTTGAAAGGTTCCGGAACTGGCACTTCATATATACTCAGTAGTATTCAGGATAATGGAGAGGAAGAAACTCACATAGTGTAATGCTGTATAGCAATACATTTATTACATAAATAATGTGGATGTGCACTTACATAAAATATATATATATATATATATACACACACATGTACACACACACATACAATATAAAGAGCCTCCTAGTGTCCGCCGTACCTTACAGAGAGCATTCCTGTGACCGCCATACCTTACAGAGAGCATTCCTGTGACCGCCATACTATACAGAGAGCATTCCTGTGACCGCCATACTATACAGAGAGCATTCCTGTGACCGCCATACTATACAGAGAGCATTCCTATGACCACCATACTATACAGAGAGCATTCCTATGACCACCATACTATACAGAGAGCATTCCTGTGACCGCCATACTATACAGAGAGGATTCCTATGATCACCATACAATACAGAGAGCATTCCTGTGACCACCATACTATACAGAGAGCATTCCTGTGACCGCCATACTATACAGAGAGGATTCCTATGATCACCATACAATACAGAGAGCATTCCTGTGACCACCATACTATACAGAGAGCATTCGTGTGACTGCAATACAGATAAATACCTCACCTGAAATTAATAGACCCCACCATTAAATTAAAAAGCCCCATCAATAAATTAAATTGACCCACCAGCACCCCACAAATAAACTAGTACCCATTAAATAATTAGCCCCGCCTAAACGTCACCATTAAATTAATAGCCTACCTCCCACCCATGTACTAAGACACCCAACCTCCCTACCCTCATATCACACATTATATTAATACATACCCCCCTTCCCTCACACATTATGGCAGCATACCCCCCCATCCCTCATAAAGCATAGCAGCATCCCCCCCTCCATAATAGCAAGATGCAGCACACATTCCTCCCCTCCCTAATAGCAGCACACATCCCCCCCCTCCCTAATAGCAGCACACATTTCCCCCTCCCTAATAGCAGCATACATCCCCTCCCCCCCTCCATAATTGCAGCTTACATTCCCCCCCCCTTGCCTCCATCCATAATTGCAGCTTACATTCCCCCCTCCCCTTGCCACCATCCATAATTGCAGCTTACATTCCCCCCCTCTTGCCTCCATCCATAATTGCAGCTTACATTCCCCCCCCCTTGCCTCCATCCATAATTGCAGCTTACATTCCCCCCCTCTTGCCTCCATCCATAATTGCAGCTTACATTCCCCCCCCCTTGCCTCCATCCATAATTGCAGCTTACATTCCCCCCCCCCTTGCCTCCATCCATAGTTGCAGCTTACATTCCCCCCTCCCCTTGCCTCCATCCATAATTGCAGCTTACATTCCCCCCCCCCTTGCCTCCATCCATAGTTGCAGCTTACATTCCCCCCTCCCCTTGCCACCATCCATAATTGCAGCTTACATTCCCCCCCTCTTGCCTCCATCCATAATTGCAGCTTACATCCCCCCCCTCCCCTCCATAATTGCAGCTTACATCTCCTCCATAATTGCAGCTTACATCCCCTCCATAATTGAAGCTTACATCCCCTTTCCCCTGCTTTGAAACTTACCTCCTGTCCAGCCGTCGCTGCCTGGCTCCTCTCTGCTTCTCTGCTCCTCTGCTGCCTAGCAACGTCATGACATCAGACGCTGAGGCAGAGGGCAGAGTTCAGAAGGGGGTGGAGCCGGGTGCCGGCCGCCATCTTGGATGCGCCGGGCGGCCGGCAGTCTGAATCTGAGGTCTGTTTAATTTTATTTTTTTTCTTTTCACTCCTCACACAGAAGTCGGTGCGGGCGGCCACTGCGCCCCCTAGGGACTGCGCCCGGGGCGATGGCACCGCCCGCACCGGCCTCGTTACGGCTCTGCCTGGGTCCGATCCCGGTCGCCTGCAATATGAATGGTGAGACATGGGTTTTTCAACCTGGGTCTCACCAAACACAGTTATAAAGTTGAAAAACAAACAACCCAAAAAAAACACATCACAAGAGGAGCCAATCAGATCTACACTTGCCATGGAGAACCGGGCAGACCCGTGTTCAGTATGAACAGAGACTACCCGGGACTTTCTCTCCGTGGGAGCCTCTGTCCCCCGACACTATCTCGGGTTCATATACCCGGGATATTGCCGGGCCGGCAGTATGAAAGCGGTATTAGATGTCATATGGAGGGCTCCACGAACATCATGCCCTACCAGTTCTGTTAGGAAAATGTGGACTGAGACAATTAAACTTCAACATATGTAATAGATGTCAGTTTATTCCAGAAAAGTGATCCTGCTTTAGAAATAGTTTAAACTTCAAGCTGAGAAATACTTCACAACGATGGTCTCAGTCTTTTGAGGTGACCAGCTGGGATTACTTAGCCTTCCGCTAGGTGCCACTCATGCACTCTGTACAGGCACCTCTTGATTGACAGCTGCATCATATCGGCCCCTTCCCCTAAATTCATAACAATCATTAAACAGCACAATATGCTTCCACCTTATCAAATTATACGTGACTTATTCGGGCCTCTCACATGCACGGGTGTCTGAGCAGCAATAAAGACATTAGGAGAGAATCCTTAGATGAATGTTGTTTCCCCATATTACCGAGCTGTAATTACCAGTTTAATTGATGCGAAGTAAGTGCACAAATTGTATGCATCCAGTCGTTTCAATGGTGCCTTGACCTTGAATTTAATTAGAGATATTCTGCCGCTAGTTAGGTCTGGTCGCTGTATATATTGCTGATCTTTGCAGTATAGCGACAGACAATTGTTAGGATGTCCTCGTTCAGCTGCAGCTATTACAAGAGGAAATAGAAACGGCACTTCTAGTAGAGCCGGTAGCTTCTTACCTGTACAGCCGCTGTCTGCTGACTCCCCATGTGGGTAACAGGCACGGAATGTGGGGCTCAACTATGGTGTCCCAGCCCAGCACCAGAATCCCGGTCTGAGGAGCGGAGTGTGGCAGTAACAATGTTTAAGGGCTCACTCACCCTGGAGCCCATTCACAAATCACATCTGATGCCCATCGCTAAACGCCAGGGTTCTTCAAATACGAACCTCGATTGTCCAACTGGCGTCTACTCAGCAGCTGTCTCTGCAAACTACAAATGTGATCCGAAGTGCGGAGAGAGGCTAGAAAAGTTTTGAGGCACACGGAACAAAGTACCCCTATACTATCAGTAATTACTGCTTGGAGTTATGGCTTATATGACAGTGGGGGACACTGGGACTGTGGGGATTACATGTGTCACTTTCTCTGTGTGAGACTTTCACCTGTGCAGTGGACGCTGGAGGAGATTAGTGGGTATATTTACTAAACTGCGGGTTTGAAAGAGTGGAGATGTTGCCTATGGCAACCAATCAGATTCTAGCTGTCATTTTGTAGAATGCACTAAATAAATGACAGCTAGAATCTGATCGGTTGCTATAGGCAACATCTCCACTTTTTCAAAGCCGCAGTTTAATCAATCCAGCCCTCGGTCTTGCCCTATACTTTTAATGGGCCAATAGAGTGACCACGACCAGTGCTGTGTGCAAACAGAAAAATAATATGTCAAAACGTGCAGAATGCCCCCCTACCCAAAACCTAAACCTGCCCCAATGTTAGGCACCCTTGGCTGGTTTCCACTATAACAGGAAGACCACGAGTGTGGGTTCCCCCTGCTATAGAACATGTGCTTCTATGGGGGGGCTGAATAAACAGCACCACCTCCAAAAGGTTACCAGCCCACATGCACACTACACACATATCGAAACCAAATACTAGGACCTGAGAGTCTTGAGACTCAACTTCTCTGGCCAGCCAATCACAAAGTGTTTTCCAACGACGGCTGTTTGTGATTGGCTGGCCGGTGAATTTAGCTTCGGTCACGGAAGTGCGCATGCGTGTCTGCGGGTCAAGCACGTGCTGGTCGAGTTTTTTTCACTGTTGTTTTTTTCTTCTTCTTAAAGCTTGGTAATGAAAATGAATAAAAGTAATCAATTTAAAAGATAGTATAAAGATATAAAGAGGTGAAATATAAAATATTAAATTAATACCAATATATAATAGCTATAAGCTATATAGGGCTCTAGAGTGGCGGCTTATGTAATTTTTATATATTACATATAATGCATCTGTTCCAGAATAGAGAAGAGTTGATTTCAGCTCAGGGAGGACGGGAGTGATCACCATTAATACAATGCATGCGCTCCCTCGCTCCACCTCTCCACCCCTCTGCTAAGCACACCTGCCAATGTAATGGCACCCAATATGGCCGTCCTAACCCACTCAACTGTATAGAAACTCAAAATAGTCTCAAAGTGTTTCTCGATCTAGTTTGTTGAACTGTTGAACCGATTCTTAAACTCAAAAATTACAATAAATGCTCGACCTTTAAATTGTTTAAAACATGGTTCGGTCTTGCTTGAGCCAAGTTTGGACATGTTCAAACTTAAATTACTAATTTCACAGCATTTTCATTGTGATTTCCATGTGAACGCTGAGTTTGACTTTGAAATCAAACATAGTAATGATCATATTAATAATAAAATGTAGTAATTTATAGTTGAACAGGTATAAAAACCAACATGTATTAGCTAATTTTATTGTCTTTCCAATGACAAGCTGTGATTGTGTACTTAAACTAGAGTTAACAGCTTCAAAAACACCACGGTGGTCCAACCAAAAACAATTTTCAATATTTTCAAGATTAACTAAACCAAAAGTTTGAGGTCGTCAAATTGAATAGTTCGAGCATCTCTACTCAACAGTCCTGAAGTTTTCAACCACTGCCCACGGTGATAAGACACAGTCCTCTTATGTTTCGTAATCCACATTTATCCCTAAAGCCTCCATATTTGATCGCTGATCCGGTAGCAGTTCCAATAACCCTCAAAATACTTTCCTGTGCGGCAGTGGCTGCCGGAACTGAAGTCCTGTTGATATTTGCCAAGCAGCATCCTGTAATGCCCTTTGGGTCATAGTGCAGAGTAGGAATCTGTGGTTACAACTGCTTAGGGCTCACAGGACCCTATACAGGGGGTCTGGGCGCAGCTTTGCACACCTCCATCCCTCTGTGGGTAGTCTTACACTGGGGTTATTGCAATATATCATTGGCTTTCTGACACCAGAATTCCGTTCTGGTGTCAGGAAGTGGATCACATAACACTATGCCTTAGCTCACAGGAATAAGCTTGCATCAACAGAAAGAAACTGAGCAGATAATTATTTTATTATGCAGCTGATTAGTTGAATTTTCCCTTCCCATGTTATTGACTGTAATCAAAGACCTGCAGACAAGGCTATAATGTAATGCGCCAGGTAAGATATTTCTTCCTTGTGTCTGTAAATCTATACAGGGAAACTGTTACGCTTTCAGATTGCAAATTCGAACAGCACTAAATTGTGTTTTGTGTTATATGTTTGTGCATCTGAGACATTGCAGATCACAGTAGGTGTGGCAGCAGGGATGTCACAGGCTGGTTTTAGTCAAGCACTGAAGCAGGTCATATAGGTATTCCTGCTGCCCATCAAACAATTTACACAATAACCATCGGATGAGGACTCCCTTATTTCAGATAAAACAACAATTTTACAACATTGCTCAGTTTCTGCATGTCCGAGGCAGTGAATGCTACACACATAGCCCTCATATCACCTGTGTGGCAGGAGTTTACGTCTTGTAATAGAGAACATTTTCAAACCCTCCCACAATACCCAACAATAATTATTTGCGTCAATGTTGCATTAACGTCTTGCATAAATTCTGAAGCAGTCCGTAAGAGCGCAGGTAAAGGCCACTCCTTGTCGGCTCAGCTGCGTCTACAAAAAGACATCTTTGCACACACCCATGTGACACATGTCATCCTGACATTTATTAAAAAAAAGAGCTGTTGCAACTCATAAAATATAAGCATAAATATTTTCCTCTTGGTACTCAGAATCCAGGAAATTCCAATGGGATGGCTAGAAAGAAAACCCTCTAGAAACTGAACATTAAGCGATCCATCCACCAACTCCAGCAGCCTCGGAGTGTTCTCAGTAGCTACGTTCTATAGGAGACAAAGCATACTTTAATATTAAAATTCTATATCATTTTATATTAATAGTGATGACGTCTGATCCCCGGTTATGTGTAATATTTTTTGAATTGTTAAGTTAAAAAAATAATTGCAAAATAATATAACATGGGCAAAAAATATCATCGTAATACCAAATACGTAGTAATATGGTAGGGTTGCAAAACAATATGTAATGTACAGCTTTAGTTCCATATGATTCAGATGAGTAGCATTTATGACAATATTTTACATTTTAAATGACACCATAATGTATACATAATCCAATAATTTTGTAATAACACATCATTTAAAAATTGCTATTGGGAAGTACACATACACAATGTAATCATTTATAAAATATAACATGAAAATTAGGGTGGCGAAGGCGGTTGGGATGGTGTTCACGGCGTGGTTGAGGAGCCGGTGGTTGAGGAAGCAGATTTTTCCATGAAATTTAATCCATTGGTGGTAATGCCAGGTTGGATCATCATCATCATCTATTTATATAGCGCCACTAATTCCGCAGCGCTGTACAGAGAACTCATTCACATCAGTCCCCCATTGGAGCTTACAGTCTAAACATGCCTAAACTGGCTAACCTTTCCCCATAACTTAATGACTCCATACCTTGAATCAATTTTGTCGCCCTTCTCTGAACCATTTCTAGTTCCAAAATATCTTTTTAATAGATTCAAATGAGAATAATTCACTGTAAGCAGGAGAAAGTTACACATGGAATGTGCTGGCTTTTCACACCATCAATGCTTTTCAATGGGCAGAAGCTTTGCATGTGAAAAGCCTATTGTTATCCATTGCAAAAGTAAAGCAAAAACTTCTGTTACGGACTGGAGAACCATTTTCCTCTTCCCTTAGTCCTGGTGGGTTTAATTTTACTAATCATATGGGGCACAGGTGCCCTCTGCTGGAGGAAGTGTTGATTTCATGATTGCTGTCAATAAATTGAATTTTGCATTTACGCATTTTTTGGGGGGCTTTGGGGAATCAACCGATATGTTGTTTATTGGTTGCCTCATTTTTCAGAGAAATAAAATATACCGGGCCTATAATGATAAGACCGTCCTGTCCTGGAAGTCGGAAAAAATGTCCTGAGTTCCTTGGTGGCGGGACTGTCCTTTCTATATCTGGAGAGTTGGGGGGTATGTCAAAACATTGTACTATACACAACTAGAGAACGGCACAGATCACTATACAGATACTAAGATGCAGACTGAAATGTATATCTTACACAAACAACTTACTCAATGTCTCTTCATATATATTTATTGCTCACTTTAAAGATATAGTATATATCAGAGTGACAATTTGTAGGAAAGACATTCTTGCTTTCTTAGCTGCCCGGCTACCAGTAAAGAACGTACAGGTGATCATAGGAAGCTCATCTCTCAGTTCCCTTCAAATTGGCTGCCTGAAGTTGGTGGTAATATGTGCTGTATTCTATGTTCCTAACTCCTGCTGTTTGTCTGACTTACTCTGTTAACAAACCTTTGCCTGGATACAGACAACTCTCACTGTCTCCCACCTACCCTGACCCTTTGCCTGGATACAGACCACTCTCACTGTCTCCCACCTGCCCGTACCTCTTGCCTGGATACAGATCCCTCTCACTGTCTCCCACCTGCCCTGACCCTTTGCCTGGATACAGACCACTCTCACTGTCTCCCACCTGCCTGTACCTCTTGCCTGGATACGGATCACTCTCACTGTCTCCCACCTGCCCTGACCCTTTGCCTGGATACAGACCACTCTCACTGTCTCCCACCTGCCCTGACCCTTTGCCTGGATACAGACCACTCTCACTGTCTCCCACCTGCCCTGACCCTTTGCCTGGATACAGACCACTCTCACTGTCTCCCACCTGCCCTGACCTCTTGCCTGGATACAGACCACTCTCACTGTCTCCCACCTACCCGGACCTCTTGCCTGGATACAGACAACTCTCACTGTCTCCCACCTGTCCTGACCCTTTGCCTGGATACAGACCACTCTCACTGTCTCCCACCTGCCTGTACCTCTTGCCTGGATACAGACCACTCTCACTGTCTCCCACCTACCCGGACCTCTTGCCTGGATACAGACCACTCTCACTGTCTCCCACCTACCCGGACCTCTTGCCTGGATACAGACCACTCTCACTGTCTCCCACCTACCCGGACCTCTTGCCTGGATACAGATCCCTCTCACTGTCTCCCACCTGCCCTGACCCTTTGCCTGGATACAGACCACTCTCACTGTCTCCCACCTGCCTGTACCTCTTGCCTGGATACGGATCACTCTCACTGTCTCCCACCTGCCCTGACCCTTTGCCTGGATACAGACCACTCTCACTGTCTCCCACCTGCCCGTACCTCTTGCCTGAATACAGATCACTATCACTGTCTCCCTTCTGTCCTGACCCTTTGCCTGGATACAGACCACTCTCACTGTCTCTCACCTGCCCTGACCCTTTGCCTAGATACAGACCACTCTCACTGTCTCCCACCTGCCCGTACCTCTTGCCTGGATACAGATAACTCTCAATGTCTCCCACCTGTCCTGACCCTTTGCCTGGATACAGATCACTCTCACTGTCTCCCACCTGCTATGACCCTTTGGCTGGATACAGACCACTCTCACTGTCTCCCACCTGCCCGTACCTCTTGCCTGGATACAGATCACTCTCACTGTCTCCCTTCTGTCCTGACCCTTTGCCTGGATACAGACCACTCTCACTGTCTCCCACCTGCCCTGACCCCTTGCCTAGATACAGACCACTCTCACTGTCTCCCACCTGCCTGTGCCTCTTGCCTGGATACAGATAACTCTCACTGTCTCCCACCTGTTATGACCCTTTGGCTGGATAGAGACCACTCTCACTGTCTCCCACCTGCTATGACCCTTTGGCTGGATAGAGACCACTCTCACTGTCTCCCACCTGTCCTGACCTTTTGCCTGGATACAGACCACTCACTGTCTCCCACCTGCCCGTACCTCTTGCCTGGATACAGACCACTCACTGTCTCCCACCTGCCCTGACCCTTTGCCTGGATACAGATCACTCTCACTGTCTCCCACCTGCCCTGACCTCTTGCCTGAATACAGACCACTCTCACTGTCTCCCACCTGCCCATACCTCTTGCCTGGATACAGACAATCCTCACTGTCTCCCACCTGTCCTGACCCTTTGCCTGGATACAGATCACTCTCACTGTCTCCCACCTGCCCTGACCTCTTGCCTGGATACAGACCACTCTCACTGTCTCCCACCTGCCCTGACCTCTTGCCTAGATACAGACCACTCTCACTGTCTCCCACCTACCCGGACCTCTTGCCTGGATACAGATCACTCTCACTGTCTCCCACCTGCCCTGACCCTTTGCCTGAATACAGACCACTCTCACTGTCTCCCACCTGCCCATACCTCTTGCCTGGATACAGATCACTCTCACTGTCTCCCTTCTGTCCTGAGCCTTTGCCTGGATACAGACCACTCTCACTGTCTCTCACCTGCCCTGACCCTTTGCCTGGATACAGATAACTCTCACTGTCTCCCACCTGTCCTGACCCTTTGCCTGGATACAGATCACTCTCACTGTCTCCCACCTGTCCTGACCCCTTGCCTGGATACAGACCACTCTCACTGTCTCCCACCTGCCCAGACCCCCTACCTGGATACAGACCACTCTCACTGTCTCCCACCTGCCCTGACTTTTTCCCTGGATACAGACCACTCTCACTGTCTCCCACCTGCCCTGACCCTTTGCCTGGAGACAGACCACTCTCACTGTCTCCCACCTGCCCGTACCTTTTGCCTTGATACAGATCACTCTCACTGTCTCCCACCTGTCCTGACCCTTTGCCTGGATACAGATCACTCTCACTGTCTCCCACCTGTCCTGACCCTTTGCCTGGATACAGACCACTCTCACTGTCTCCCACCTGTCCTGACCTCTTGCCTGGATACAGACCACTCTCACTGTCTCCCACCTGCTATGACCCTTTCCCTGGATACAGATCACTCTCACTGACTCCCACTTGCTATGACCCTTTGCCCGGATACAGACTACTCTCATTGCCTCCTACCTTCCCTGACCCCCTACCTGGATACAGACCACTTTCACTGTCTCCCACCTGCTCTGACCGTTTGCCTGGATAAAGACCACCCTCACTGTCTCCCACCTGCCCGTACCTCTTGTCTGGATACAGAAAACTCTCACTGTCTCCCACCTGCCCTGACCCTTTGCCTGAATACAGATCATTCTCACAGTCTCCCACTTGCTATGACCCTTTGCCTGGATACAGACCACTCTCACTGTCTCCCACCTTCCCCGACCCCCTACCTGGATACAGACCACTCTCACTGTCTCCCACCTGCTCTGACCCTCTACCTTGATACATACAACTCTCACTGTCTCCCACCTGCCCTGACCCTTTGCCTGGATACAGACCACTCTAACTGTCTGCTGCCTTCCCTGACCCTGTACCTGGAACGGGTCCTGCACTCAGACCCATTTGCCATAATTAATATGTCTGCTTCTTGCTGTAAATCTCTATATGCCTCTAGGTTGACCTGCTCTCAGCATGAAATGAATCAGTTCTTGAAATCTACCTAAATTGCAAACCTGGATCCAGTCTAGTAGTTATAGTAAGCATGGAAGCAGTTAATTCTGCGTTAGCTTTTCATGTGACCTATTCAGAGACAGTTTTCACCTGCACACACCTCACCTCCCCGTGTGTATGTAAATAACATGCTGCCAAGTACAGCGGGATGGCTCGAGGCGTAAATATCACTTGTAATTCAGCACAGTGGTGCCAGGGAGCTGATAAGTACATGGATCCTGCTCTGGCTCAGTCACATCAAGGTTACACTCTACCAGCATCGCAACCTGATCTCCATACTAAACACACGAACCATCTCCAGAGGGGAGAACTGGATATTCACAAACGTGATCTATGTTTATGTTTTATGCAGACATTTTTCATGTATCTATGTGTGGAATTTGAAGCTTTCAGCATAGATATGAGAATGAAAGAAATGACAATATTGTATTGTTCCATTAATATGACTCACTCTATTCCATGATAACTTCCACAATAGTTCATGTTTCATCCTCTCTCTCTTCAGTTTATTTTGTTCCTCATATTATGCGTTTAGATTGGAAGCTCTTTCATAAATGGAAGACTGATATTATCCTGCTACTCTTACCTGGATTCCCTTACAATATTTACTTTCCCTTTATCTGTAACTTAAACTTCTGACATATGACGTTATATAAATTATTTATAAATACATGACGTCACCGGCATTTCATCATTCTTTAGTGCAGTCATTACATTCCATCATGTCTCCCTATTTCAACCTCCTTCATTTAATTTAATCATATCAGCATGTTATATACTTCCTCCATTCTTCCTTCCACCCTGTCCTCATATTATTTACTATCTTCTCTCTTCATTCCACCCTGTTCTCATATTATTTACTATCTTCTCTCTTCATTCCATCCTGTCCTCATATTATTTACTATCTTCTCTTCATTCCATCCTATCCTCATATTATTTACTATCTTCTCTCTTCATTCCATCCTGTCCTCATATTATTTACTATCTTCTCTTCATTCCATCCTGTTCTCATATTATTTACTATCTTCTCTCTTCATTCCACCCTGTTCTCATATTATTTACTATCTTCTCTCTTCATTCCATCCTATCCTCATATTATTTACTATCTTCTCTCTTCATTCCATCCTGTCCTCATATTATTTACTATCTTCTCTCTTCATTCCATCCTGTTCTCATATTATTTACTTCTTCATCACTTCATTCCATCTTGTCCTCATATTATTTACTATCTTCTCTCTTCATTCCATCCTGTTCTCATATTATTTACTATCTTCTCTCTTCATTCCATCCTATCCTCATATTATTTACTATCTTCTCTCTTCATTCCATCCTGTCCTCATATTATTTACTATCTTCTCTCTTCATTCCATCCTGTTCTCATATTATTTACTTCTTCATCACTTCATTCCATCTTGTCCTCATATTATTTACTATCTTCTCTTCATTCCATCCTGTTCTCATATTATTTACTATCTTCTCTCTTCATTCCATCCTATCCTCATATTATTTACTATCTTCTCTCTTCATTCCATCCTGTCCTCATATTATTTACTATCTTCTCTCTTCATTCCATCCTGTTCTCATATTATTTACTTCTTCATCACTTCATTCCATCTTGTCCTCATATTATTTACTATCTTCTCTCTTCATTCCATCCTGTTCTCATATTATTTACTATCTTCTCTCTTCATTCCACCCTGTTCTCATATTATTTACTATCTTCTCTCTTCATTCCACCCTGTTCTCATATTATTTACTATCTTCTCTCTTCATTCCATCCTATCCTCATATTATTTACTATCTTCTCTCTTCATTCCACCCTGTCCTCATATTATTTACTATCTTGTCTCTTCATTCCATCCTGTCCTCATATTATTTACTATCTTCTCTCTTCATTCCATCCTGTCCTCATATTATTTACTATCTTCTCTCTTCATTCCATCCTGTTCTCATATTATTTACTTCTTCATCACTTCATTCCATCCTGTCCTCATATTATTTACTATCGTCTCTCTTCATTCCATCCTATCCTCATATTATTTACTATCTTCTCTCTTCATTCCATCCTGTCCTCATATTATTTACTATCTTCTCTCTTCATTCCATCCTGTTCTCATATTATTTACAATCTTCTCTCTTCATTCCACCCTGTTCTCATATTATTTACTATCTTCTCTCTTCATTCCACCCTGTTCTCATATTATTTACTATCTTCTCTCTTCATTCCATCCTATCCTCATATTATTTACTATCTTCTCTCTTCATTCCACCCTATCCTCATATTTTTTACTATCTTCTCTCTTCCTTCCACCCTGTCCTCATATTATTTACTATCTTCTCTCTTCATTCCATCCTGTCCTCATATTATTTACTATCTTCTCTCTTCATTCCATCCTGTCCTCATATTATTTACTATCTTCTCTCTTCATTCCACCCTGTCCTGATATTATTTACTTCTTCATCACTTCATTCCATTTTGTCCTCATATTATTTACTATCTTCTCTCTTCCTTCCACCCTGTCCTCATATTATTTACTTATTCATCATTTCATCTTCTTCATCATCCTGTGGATGTGGAATTCCGAAGTGGCGGAATGAAAAACGAAATGGGAATATAAGTGAAAGGATGGTAATAGTTTTACAATAAAGGCAGTAATAGAAGTGGCGGTTTGGCATACCCCCGTATACCCCCCACTTCTACCACTGCATCAGCTATTAATAAAAGCACTTTTGCATTGTTCTTATTCCAATTCCACAGCAGACCATCCTACGTGGTACAATTCTCTGAAGCAATTATGTCTCACTTATGTCCAGGGCAGTATTGAATACTATGTAGCAGTGGGCATTTTAATATAAGATAAACAATATTAAAAGCTATTATAAACAAAACAAGTCAATGTCACCTCTGGGTGACCCAATCTCCCGAGATCTTTAGAAAGTTAGGTATAAGGTTCAAACAGGCACAACACAAATCTACAAGGAGATTTACATCAGTCAATCTATTGTAGTTGTTGTTTTTAATGTGCCCCATGATTATCCAAAAGCAGGAAGAAACAGGGGGCCCCAGGTAAGGACTCGGAAGGGCCACATGCGGCCCTAGAACTGTTGCCCACCACTGTTGTACCATATCTCTTTTTAGATTTCCTCTATCTTCAGGGCAGCACCAAGACTTTACCCTATCTCTTACCAAACAATAAGTTCTACATTTTGTGGTCGGTCATTCTTGAAGACAACCCTTAGTTGTTGGCCAATGTTGCGAGACAAATGGGGCAAAGGTCCTTCTACAAAGCGGCCTTGTGTGATGACAACAGGATGAAGCTCAGTGATGACTTGTATGAGCTCCGATGGGCTATCAAACAGGCCTCGGTCACCCAAAGAGGTGGGATTTTTTTTTATAACACAAATAATTAAATATTGATTAGGCACAGGGGTCAATCCTGGCCAATGTCTGAGTAGATATTACCATGCTGTATCAGAATAGCATCGTGTTCTTGCTTCCACATCATTGAGGAGGTCCATAGGTAAGTATTTTGAGGACCACATGGGGCCCTAACTTACCTGTCGTCACATGGGCCGACCGTCATCAAAAACGGCGGTCAGATGATGACGCCTGATGCTTCAAAATTGGAAAATACCTCTTTAAGGTAGAATAGAATATAATTTCACTTTGCAGAATACATCATTTTATTGTATGTGTTGTTTAATTAGAATGTTCCACTTTAGTATTTTGGTGGTGAGTCTGTATCTGTATAAACTGCAGATGTCACTGTTGCTATTGTTGTCCATGAAGATCATCGGACTGTGATTGAAAAGTCTCTACATGTCAAACAGTATCATACGAAAGAGGAGGACAAACCTGAAAACATCATCAAAACTATATACATTCTTATAATAATATAAATTGCAACATTCCTATATCATTTTAGACATTTTATAAAATGTAGCCGGACGATTGTTCTCCTTTCAAAATTTGTAACCAATTCACAAACAAGCTATTTTCTATCGAAAATGTACTTTTATCTGTGCAGCGACTGATATATCGCTTACAGAAAACAGTGATCATTAATATTTTTAAACTCTATTACATAAAATATGATACATAGTTATATAATTGGTTGTTATGCTGCCAGTTTAGGTCTAATCACTGATACACAATATACACGCTGCTGTTACAAGCTGGAAACTGATTAAAGTTATTGCAACTCTTTATGTTAGCAAGAAATTCTCTAGGTATCTGTTTATTAGTGGATGGTGTGATAGAACGTAGATGGCAGGTCACTTGTAGATGGCTGTACTGCAGTTAAAGTATTATTATTTATTTATCTATATAGATGTCTATTGTTTTTTACCCAAATTATATATCCCTAAATTAATAATAAGATGATCATGTAAGCACTTGATTTGCATATGTCAAACACAAACGCGTTTCACATACAGTTGTTAACTTGCACTGTACTTGTGCATGGAGGTCTCTCCACTGACCATATCGCGGTTAACTTATGACACGGTGGCTCAGTGGTTAGCACTTCTGCCTCACAGCGCTGGGGTTATGAGTTCAATTCCCGACCATGGCCTTATCTGTGTGGAGTTTGTATGTTCTCCCCGTATTTGCGTGGGTTTCCTCCAGGTGCTCCGGTTTCCTCCCACACTCAAAAAACATACTGGTAGGTTAATTGGCTGCTATCAAAATTGACCCTGGTCTCTCTCTGTCTGTCTGTCTGTGTGTTAGAGAATTTAGACTGTAAGCCCCAATGGGGCAGGGACTGATGTGAGCGAGTTCTCTGTACAGCGCTGCGGAATTAGTGGCGCTATATAAATGATGATGATGATATCATAATCAGGAAACTACATAGTTCAGCAACATCCAAGAAATACATTACCTCCAAACTCCGTTACAGACAGCTAAAGCTCCTGAAACATTGTTAGGTCGGTGCCTGTTGGGATCTGTGGCAGGTCAAAAAGCTGAGGCTGCAGTCATTTGAGCTACTGTGACATCACTGGCCCCGCCCCTGTGTATGAATCCACCAATCCATACAGTGCATTTCTTGCAAATAAAGTCTGCCAGGCTGTCAGTCACTGTCTGCCTGTTTAGTCAGAGAAGCATCCACCTGCTAACAGGGCAATCTGCTGCAGAGGAGAGAATGAGAGAATGGTGGAGATATTTAGTCCAGCGCTGTGGCGAAACTACCAACGCATCAGGGGGCCGTAGCTACGGGCCCATAGATGAACAGCGTAGTCCATGCAACATCAGTAGTTCTGCAACTGCATGCATCCACTAACATGTCAGTATGTATGAAACTTGTATATAAACACAACACATCCCCCATAGGCTGAATGTTCTCAGTGTTCCAGCTTAATGTATGTGAATATATTATGCAATGCTGCCCTCTTGTGGAGAGAATTGGTATCATCCTGTGGGACGGTAGCTTTATTAGGAGAATTACTGGAGCCTAGATCAGAGTTGGTGGATTGACCAACACAAGTTTGAGTTTAGCCGCAGGGAATATGAGAGACGCCGATTGGGAAGTGAGAGCAGGATCTCTGGGTCATACATAACCCAAGTAAAACTATGGGTTAGCGCTCGTGTCACGGTGGGTTATTTGATACATATTTTGCTCCTCTTAAAAAAAAATTGTCCCGAAGATCCTCCTATAACTTTGTCTTCCCTCTATCTTTTCAGTCTCCTGGTTTTTGCTTGTTCAAAGATAGGGGCCCCACATTCCTTGCGCTTCTTACTGTGTATGGAGAGGGGATGGGCGACAACTTGTTGTCTAGGGAGCGCTGTGCCAACGGGCTGCCACTTATTAAACCAACGCGGCACTACCAGCCCATTGCTAGCTTCTTCCCCCTCATGTCAGCGGGCAAAGTGAATGAGTGACGTTATGTATGTATAACTGGAAGCTCCTTATCTATAAAGTTACACAAGGTAATGAGAATGGGAATGTCATACACACAGACATCATCACTAAGTGTCTCCTCCCACAGTCACTGTGAGGAGCACTGTTACATAAGGTTATAATAAGGGGAATGTCATACACACAGACATCATCACCAAGTGTCTTCTCCCACAGTCACTGTGAGAAGCACTGTTACATAAGGTTATAATAAGGGGAATGTGATACACACAGACATCATCACCAAGTGTTTCCTCCTACAGTCACTGTGAGGAGCACTGGTACACAAGGTAATGAGGAGGGGAATGTGATACACACAGACATCATCACCAAGTGTTTCCTCCTACAGTCACTGTGAGGAGCACTGTTACACAAGGTAATGAGGAGGGGAATGTGATACACACAGACATCATCACCAAGTGTCTCCTCTTACAGTCACTGTGAGGAGCACTGGTACACAAGGTAATGAGGGGAATGTGAAACACACAGACATCATCCCCAAGTGTCTACTCTTACAGTCACTGTGAGGAGCACTGTTACACAAGGTAATGAGGAGGGGAATGTGATACACACAGACATCATCACCAAGTAATTCCTCTTACAGTCACTGTGAGGAGCACTGGTACACAAGGTGATGAGGAGGGGAATGTCATACACACATACATCATCACCAAGTGTCTCCTCTTACAGTCACTGTGAGGAGCACTGGTACACAAGGTAATGAGGAGGGGAATGTGATACACACAGACATCATCACCAAGTGTCTCCTCCTACAGTCACTGTGAGGAGGACTGTTACACAAAGTAATGAGAAGGGGAATGTCATACACACAGACATCATCACCAAGTGTCTCCTCTTACGGTCACTTTGAGGAGCACTGTTACACAAGTTTTGAGGTAAGTCATACAATTTGAAAAAACTTTACAAAAATACAGATATGGGATCTCTTATTATTGTAAAAGTTCCAAAATCCAGAAAGTAAAAAAGTATATTTTTGCTGCTACTTTGTAACCTGTTTTCACTGTGAGGAGCACTGCTACACTATTTTATGATGGGAATTCTAGTGACAGTGAGTGTAGAAAAGACATGGTCATATTTAAATGTAACTTTGTATATTTTAGGCATATTGCTCTAAATAATATTAAAACCTTAATCTGAATGATAGTTGGAATTTAATGTCAGGTGTATTCGTTCATTATTTATGAATGATCTTGGTACTTTTCATGTCACAGACTCACTCCTACAATACTCATTGTGTTGTTCTCCCAGCTTGAAACTGACAATAAAATGTCACCTTTCCATAGAACCTCTGTCCCCAGATACACTGTGATATTACCCTACTATGTATTTTTAGAGATTGTTTTCCAGTGTGAGGATACATTAATATTCATGTTTGCCCATTAATGCACCTGCTCATAAGCAGCATCTCCCCCATCAGCAATGACATAATGAGAGTTTCTGTGTTACACTGCGGCAGGGATCAGCACTGCAGAGGCTGGGGGCTGCGAACTCTCATCGCTGCCCTAAATTGGAACAATCAATATCATCTTCCTGAACAGGAGAAATTATCCAGATCTGCAGAGACACAGCGCTCCAATCTCTCTCCTGAGATACCCCGCACGTTAATCCTGTCTTAGCTGTGATAGATTTACAGTTATCTAATTCATATAACGCACCATCCACTAGTGGACAGAGGTCCTGATATAGAGCTGAATGCAATAATGCACCTTTCTTAAGATAACTAACTTTTGGGTGCAAAATTGGTCCTTCTAAACAAAATTCAAATCGTTTTGTGGCGCTGAAACGGTGGTGTGCCCCTCTGTATAACATGAAATGCCCCTAAAATGTGCCCTCTCCAACTCTTTAACCCACTTTAACAATCTCGCTATCGAAAATTAAATCTAAATTCTGCAGTGATCCAGAAACAAGTAGCACCGATGTGCCCACTCTATGCTATAGATGTCCTGACTCCACCCTAAGCCTGTGCAAATATCTGCTCTTCCGCAAATAGCGCTAACTTGCTCCACAATCCCGTGCACCCAGGTGCAAGTCAAGGCGCAGAATAGAACAAAAGTTGGTATTGCACTGTGTAGCGGACACATCACTCATCTCCTGATATACTCTGTGCTGCTGGATGACTCTGCTCTTTCCACTATATAACTCTCAGTCTGTGGCTTTCTGCTGCCTCCATTCCCCTTCTCACATCATGTCACTGTCCCTGTCACATGCAGCCCTGTCCTCACTAACACATCACTCATCTCCTGATATACTCTGTGCTGCTGGGGGACCCTGCTCCTTCCACTATATAACTCTCAGTCTGTGGCACAATTACACCAGTGTACAAGTCACTCCCGCAAGATCAGCTCATCCTCTGCTGCTGTGATCATTGTGATAATCTGATTGGCTACAGGTTGTTCTATCTACGCCCACTCTAACAATGGAGACACATGGACTTGCAGATGATAAAGAATGATACAAAAAGTTCTCTGCCCCTATACATAAAGTCTACAGAAGAAGTGGGGGCTATAGATCAAAGTGTCCATTAACGATCCCTGACTATAAGATAATACCAGCTCCAGTAATCACAGCCCTTGAGGAAATCTTGCAAATTCATAATCATATTTAAGGAATGAGTAGTTGGCGAGGACGTTGATTTTACGTGATTACAGCCCGTGATTAGAAATGTCACCCTCATCAACAGCTAATTACTAGATGATGATTACCAGATTTAACACCAGACCGTCCTATAAATGGGAATTCATTATCTATATTTAATGGGATAATTTATACTCTACATTACAATCTAGATATTCGTAACTGAGCAAGTTGTGATAGAACTTCTTGCTACGTGATATAACACAGACAACAAACATTTCCAAGTTAGAGAAAACTTCACCCAAAACTAAAAGTTTAGTATCGAGTTCACTAAGATAAATTACAGTCTAAATGGGGGGCTCTATTATCCCGAATCACCAGGTTCCCCAAACCTTCAACACTCCAGTTTTTATGAAGCCTCTATCCTCTGTGCTCCTCAATCACATGGACTGGGGGGAGAACAGTGCACCCCGGGTGACTGAGCCTATGTAAGTTTTACCCTAAGTCAGTCTCCTGCTTGTCCAGGGTGTCCCCAGATACACGGTCCGGTCATTGGGACAGACACCTATGACGGGACACCACCTCCCGTTCCCTCCTGTATCGCCACCCTGGATCACAGCAGCAAATCCTTGAACATTTCTCAGCTTCGCTCTCTCATTTCTTATCATCTGACCTCAGCCGTGGCACACAAAGGGAGTGCAAAAGTTTCCTCAACCCAATCTGCCTGGCTAGCTGCGTTGCCAAACAAGATCCATATACCTGGAGAGGCAAAGTCTACTAGCGGCACAGAGGATGTTTTTGCAACCCAGCCCGATCCTGTCCAGTAATGAAATCATGAACACAGACCTGACAATGATGACCTCCATGTGACTAACCCCACTGTGGAAGACTATAGTAGTCCGATGTGATTCTAAACTAGAATATCCTGACCCAGCAGAGGGTGAACACAGGAGTCCAGGGAAGCTCAGCTCTCTTATACCTCTGTGGAAGGCACCAAGCTAGCAGAGGCAATCAGGGATTTAGGTGGGTAGAGTGGACTGGCATAAGGGACTACTGTACAGGCCTGTTAGGATGGTAGAAGAGAATAGCCTTTTCAGGGAGTATGTTTAACTTGTGGTATCACAGGGCTTTTCAAGCATGTTACCAGTTGCCTACAAAATCGCTCCATGGACACCATGGAATGGACCAACACTGAAGCACCTTATACAAAACACGTTTGGTCGCAGAGTGTCAAATGATCTCCGGAACTTTTGTGTCAGTGGCATGAGCACCCGAATTCTCGCACTCTTCATGTCTGTACCATTAGGTACGGAACCTTTTCAGCATGTGGTGTAGACTGAGGAGCTCCCCTTGTCATTAGATCAGGAAAATTGAGAATTATACTCACTAATTTCCTTTCCTTGAGATACTCCATGGCAGCCCTTACAATGGGTTAATACCGTGATCACCTTAGTGCAGACAGGAAAAATTCGCCCCACCTGAACCCTATATAAGGCAGCTCCTCCTCTTCCTCAATGTCTTTTGTAACTTCCCAAACCGTCCTATACCATAACTATTAGAACAAGGGTGGGAAAATATAGGGCTGCCTTGGAGTATCTCCAGGAAAGGAAATTAACGGTGAGTATAATTCTCAATTTTCCTTTCCCTACTCCATGGCAGCCCTTACAATGGGATATACCAAAGCAGTACAATAGTTGGGAGGACAATAAAAACCAACACCTTAATAAGAGTTAAACAAAAATTTACACCGTTTGCTGGTGAATCTTTCTCCCAAACTATGTGTCCGTAGTGGCTGAAACGTCAAGCAGATAATGCTTAGAAAAAGAGTTCATCGATGACCATCCGGCTGCCTTACAGATGTTGGTTGCCGATACATGGGTTCTATGTGCCCAGGAGGTCGCTACCGCCCTAGTTGAATGCACCTTCAGTATCTTAGGTACCTCACTCCCATTCCCCCTGTAGGTCTGTGCTATCACTTCTCTGATCCACTTCGCCAATGTGGGTTTGGATGGGGCATGTCCTTTGCGAGGACCTTCAGGAAGCACAAATAGTTGCTTTGTCTTCCTAAGATTTTCCATCTTGACAATGTAGGCAGATATTGCTCTCACCCACATCTAGAGTATGGAGTTGTCTCTCCTCACTATTAGTGGGATGAGGGTGGAAAGACGGTAGTACTAATTTTTGATTGACGTGGAAGGAAGAGACAACTTTTGGTAGATACTCCGGATTCGTCCTCAAAATCACTTTATCTTTATAAAGGTTCAGGAAGGGTTCTTCACACCATAACGAATGTATGTCCCCTATCCGACGAGCCAAAGTGATTGCCACTAGAAAGAGCACTTTCAGAGTGAGCCATTTGAGAGGGATATCCTGCAATGGTTCGAAGGGGTCAGCGGTTAAGGCGTCCAGGACAATATTAAGGTCCCAAGGGGCTAAGAATGGTTTCACTCTTGGTCGTAACCTCTTCGGTGCCTGAAAGACTTGGAAGACGAGATCTGAGATGACAGCTTAGTATCAATAAGGAAGTTCAGAGCAGATATTTGCACCTTTCATGTAGATGGTGCTAGTCCTTTAACTAAACCATCTTTAAGAAACTCTAACACATCTGGAACACTGGCGGACAAGCCATGTTCCCCGGCCAACAAATTAATTTTCTCCAAATTCTGTAATAAATTATAGAGGAATTATTTTTCCTTGCCTGAATTAGAATGTCTATTACCTCGTCTGAAACACCTTTAGTTTTTAATAGTCGCCGCTCAGTCTCCACGCCATCAAACCAAGGGAGTCCGGATTTGGATTTAGAACCTGACCCTGATGTACGAGATCTGGTTTGACCGGCAACGGTAATGGATGCTCCAGCAGCATCCTTCATGCTAATGCGAGCCAAGGGCGACGCGGCCACACCGGGAGGGCTGCTATCACCTTCAGGAAGCAAACACATACCCCAGCTTGACGTTCCACTGCTTTGACAGGGCATCTATCCCTAGGGCCATATATTCTCTGTGATGGGAGTAGAAGAAGGGTATCTTGGTATTACTCACTGTGGCCATCAGGTCGATTTCTGGCATCCCAAACCCGCGTTGTATGAGCTGAAAGACCTCTTCATGCAACTCCCACTCTCCTGGATGGACCTGGTGTCTGCTTAAATAGTCTGTCTTTGCCTGCCACGTGAAGGGCTGAGAGAGATTTCAGATTCGTCTCTGCCCATGCCATTAGTGTGGCTATTTCGGCCAGCATTTCTCTGCTCTTGGTACCACCCTGCTTGTTTATAAAGGCAACCACTGTTCTGTTGTTGGAGAATACTCGCAGATGTTTGGCTCGTAGATAGGACTGGAAGTACTGGACTGCACGCCAGACCGATTTCATCTCCAAGATGTTCCCCTTGAGAAGTCTCTCTTCGTCTCGTCGAGTGCCCTGCGTGACCATCGCCTGCATGTGAGCACCCCATCCTACTGAACTGGCGTCTGTGGTAAGAACACACCAGTCCGCTATAGAGAGAGTCACCCCTTGCTTTCTCAAGCCTTGGAGCTGCCACCAATCCAGGGACTGTCTCGCCAACCTTGAGAGGTTGATTTTGGAATCTAGAGAAACGTCTCCCCTTTCTGTCCTGTGGTAGACGATTAGCCCTGCCACTTGCTAGCCTCTGCATCAGATTATCCAGTTTCTCCCCAAACAAGAAATTACCTTCATATGGAAGCGTTGTCAGACGGCTTTTGGATTGGTGATCTGCCGTCCATGGACGTAACCAAAGCGCCTTTCTTACTACCACTGCCGAGGCCATGCTCTTGGAAGAGTACACAATCGTATCCAACGATTCAGTTGCTTAAGAAAGATGCCTGCCCTGACATCATCAAAGTGTGTCCATAGCAGGGTAACAATTTCCACCTGTCTTCCTTCTTACAGGTGGTATGATAAACGGGAGACAGCACTGCATGGCAATCCATCCAGCAAACTGTGCATGCGCGCTAGTACGCCCTCGCGTCCTCCTTGTGCGCACGTCCGCAATGGACGCCCTAGGCAGTACCTTAAGACTTCCAAACAGCCTGAAGGGAACGGTCTGGTCCCAGCACATGTCCCGCTGAACTGCACACACGCAGCCAGCCTCATGAGGAAAGCCAAAAAACCTCAGGTAAGACCTCCAGAACAAAACAAAAAAGTATACTCTGCACTACTCTGTCATACACATGCTGAGACAGGAAGTAAAGACATTGAGGAAGAGGAGGAGCTACCTTATAAAGGGTTCAGGTGGGGTGAATTTTTCCTGTCTACACTAAGCTGATCAGGGTATTAACCCATTGTAAGGGCTGCCATGTAGTAGGGAAAGGAAAGAGGAACTACCTCACTGTGGTGGATTATGACAACTGGGATCCTGAGGTATTGGTTCCCCCCTCGGAATCTTTGGCAGCATAGGATTCACCAGTTACTGACTAACTGATCTGGAAATGCAGTTCTGAAGCACAAAACATAAGATTTAGGCTGCCTAGGCTGGACTGTACATGGACTTCAGTCAAGAGAAGTGATTTGCTGCTTACCGATAGAGTAACTAGATAGTTACCCTAGACTTATTTCTATGTGGATCCCGAAGGTGAGGTTATAGTGGATGAACAGATGCCACTCAGAGAGATCATTTGGCATCAGCGATGCAATCCTCTGAGGAACTGTTCATTAGGAAAACCAAGATACACCATATAGAGACTGGTTAGCATAGGACATTTAATCACCCCATTCTGCTTTTATGAGTTTAGGATCACACCAATTTGGGATGAAGAATGAATGGGCCACCATTCTGACAAATACCAGTGGGAGAACTCAGTAACTAGGGTCGGGGAAGAATCGGTTAAGCCCACAACCCACTTGCTTTCTTAGGGACTACAGACGGTTTGTCCTTGATTTTAGCACTGTAGCCAAGCCTGAACAGGCCTTACTACGGAGCAGCTCCCTAAAGCGGTAGACTGGGCAAATGCTTGGCTTTCCAATAATTTAATAGGGTCATTGGAGTGCCAAACTACAATAAAGACTTTATTTTACAGACTGATATATCACATTATAGGGGCGTATTCTGAGTGTTTTAAAGGTGGAGTCCACAGAACTGGGGGAGAGTCCGGATGTGAGGAATAAAGCATGGGACGGAGTCAAGTGTGACACCAAGGCAGCGGTCTGGGGAACTAATGAAATTGTGGTATTATTGACAGTGAGGGAGATCTGAGGGCAGGTGGTGCCTCTGGCAGGAGGGAAGATAATAAGCTCTGTTTTGGACATGTTGAGCTTTAGGTAGCGTTGGGACATCCATGTGGAGATAGCTGAAAGCCAGTTGGTTACACGAGATAGTACAGAAGGGGAGAGGTCAGGGGAAGAAATATAGATTTGGGTGTCATCAGCGTAGAGGTGGTACTGGAGGCCGAATCAGCGAATTAGTGCCCCAAGAGAAGAGGTGTACAATGAATAAAGTAAAGGGCCAAGAACAGAGCCTTGTGGGACCACAACAGATAGTGGGAGTGGAGGATGTGCCAGAGGTAGAAACACTAAAGGAGCGTTTGATAGGTAGGAAGTGAACTAGAAAGGAACGGTCACATTGGCTAACGGAGTGAAGGTTGTGTAGGAAAAGAGGGTGATCAACAGTGTCAAAAGCAGCAGAGAGGTCCAGGAGAATGAGTATGGAGAAATGACCCTTAGACTTTGCAGTAAGTAGATCATTGGTCACTTTTGTGAGAGCAGTTTCAATGGAATGTTGGGGGCTTCACTGTGTTGACTGACCACAACTTCTTAAAGTGGCTAAAAAAGTTAACTGCTATGGTTCAGCCTAGCACGTCAGATTTACAACATTCATATCATCCACAAAGGAAAGACCCACAATAACCCATATGGACTGTCCCGACAGCAGCCGAACCTCTCTGGGTAACCCCAGCTAGTGACCTACACCCTACCCAGAAAAATAAGCAGTTCCAGGAGCCTTATGGGGGCAACGATACCCTCCAAGTGAAACCACATTGGTACGGAGTTGGCGTCTAGTTGGCATAGTTTTGGGTCAAGGTGACATAGGTAAGACTATCCCATAACATTTCTATACTGAAGAAAGAAAAATTCTGAACCAAATGTTCTCTCTCCATTCCATCACCTAACCCCATGCCATGCCATGACATACTTCTTGAGAGGCATGACTACTTTCACCTCACACGTACGATTGGACACCATTCAGTCGGGCTTGCCTTCCCAATGCCCCACTGACTAAGGTGGTCAACTATTTCATCACTGTTAAATCTAAAGATCACTACTGGTTTCTAGTTCTCCATGACCTCCTCTGGCCGTTCCAGTCCTAGGCTCTCTGCTCTTCTCTACATATATACAACTGCTCTTGGAAAACTAATCAGCTAATTTGGGTTTCATTATCATCTCTATGCAGATGACACCCAATCTATCCTCTCCGAATCTCTCACCATCTGTGTTGGCCCATGTCACTGAATGTCTCTCTACTAGTAAGTAGTTATTTTTTCTGTCGCTCTGTTCAGTATAGGAATAATTGTGGAAGATTAAAGAGTGTTGGTGGTTACAGCACCAATCACTCGTACTATACCCCTCTCTGCCATTTCATTGCTTTGCTGTATCCTCCTCCTGTGGTTGGGTTTGCAGGACAACGCCCGATATATCAGGCCAATAGTTCTATTTTCTGCGCGTTGATACACAAATCTTTTATTAATGAGGATATAAAAAGTGGTCATTGTATATTTGTGTTGTGTCACTCATTTTGTGTCACTGTGTTGTGTCACTCAAATCACTCATTTTCATAGAAGCTTTAAATTTGGAGAAATGTTTAGCTCATCTATAATCATGTCCACTGAAGATGTACAAGAGTTTACAGTATCCAGATTCCTAGGGGGAGATTCAATTAGCCGCGATATTCCCGAGAACATTGTGGCTGCACATTTTTATCGTTACTATGGTAAAAATATCCGATTGTTTTTGCTCTTGGCTCTATGGAGCACAAGCAAAAATGAGCGGAAATTTCACTAAAAATATAAGTGGGAGGTGTCTCCACGACCGTTCCAGAGACACATTACCCCCTATAATGCACATAATTAAATGAAAATTACATGCATTGTGTACCATACATCTCTACAGCTGTGTATCATACATGTAGCAGTTATTAAATCACCAATATGAATAACTCTTTACTCTAGGTTTTTCAAAACCTCACCTAACACCTGATCCATTCTCAGGGTCCAGAACCCCTGCCCTGTAAGAGATCACACATGTAACAAAATAAAAATTAAATCAACAGGCTGGTTATCTTTATAATACAATTCTCTCTGAAAGCCCAATTTTGCGTACAGGTTCAAAATAAAGACAGTAATTTATTTATTTATTTATTTATTTTTCCCAAAACCACGAAAATAATAACCACAAAAGAATGTTCTTTAAATAATTCACTCTATTTTATTCGGTTTTAAAATAGTTGTAACTTTTATTCTACAGACTTGTTTCAAAAACAGAAAATCTTGTCTTGCACCAAAAAATATATGTATTTATAATAACACTCTTATTTCTTCCCCTCCCTACCCCGATAACCAAATCTAGATGAAGATGGAAGCGATTATGAAAAGAAAAGAAACAAAAACGAAAACAAAACAAAACAATAATTTGTGGATTTTGTACTTTAACCGCTTCAGATGCGAGAAGTTACAAAGGACCGTGAAATACTGAGGTTTTGTACCCATCATTTCCTGAAGGGGTGAAAGGAGCCATCGAACAACTGATACGCGAGAAAAAAGTAACAAAGAAAAACAGAAAGAGTTTATAAAGAGAAGAGACGCTAGTTTTCAATGCCACCGGGGTAAATGTCGTCTGCATAAAATGGAGGCAGCCATTTTTGAGGTGACCCAATAATCATAAGAGGACAGCCTTGTTATCTCACTAGGCACTAGTGACATCAATTTACTAGGCCTGTATTACGCCTCTCACGACATCTATACTTCTCCATCTAAACAGTCAATAAGTGCATTTACCTTTAAGCCGTTCAATGGCTCAACAAAACTCACTTTCTCAAAAGATAACATGTAAACGGAAAAAAGAAATAAAAATTAAAAAAAAAATGGGAGGGAAAAATGTTGAAGCTCGGCATTAATTTTACGTCTCCAAACACCCACATACATCCAGTGATTGCATCAGCTAATCTTGAACAACATAAAACCTGTTAAAAGGAATATAAAGTAGTGTCTTAAATAAAAATTAAAACAGCAACAGACTAAAATACATAATAATTTGAATTAATAAAACAGTGCACAAATCGGAGGAAGCCTAGTTAGACGTGCTGTCAAATTGTCCGGTATTTAAAAGGTGTCCATTGCATCCTAATTCCTGATCCTGGTCAGACATGTGGTGACGAGGCATCGGAGCCGAGAAGCTTGCGTGTAACGTGACCTTGCTCGGCATTACACGGAAGTCATGGGTTTTTTAATATTTGTTAGTCCAATGAAATAAAAAATATGCACTTACAATAAGCTTGTTGCCATATTGCCACATATTGCCATGTTTCTCTGTACAATGATTACAGTATTCCCTTATCGTGGCTCATTAAGAGACTATTAGAAAGTAAACACATATCGGAGAATAATGAAACTGGTCACATCCTGGACAACTGGTGAAATGTTTGGACTATGGAATCTTTGCCGCCATACATTATTAGTATAGTATATTGTTAGTATGTTGGTATCGCACTGTGTGCAAGAGGTCCGTGATATATATTGTCTATAGAGAATGGTTATTATGTGTATTGTACAAATCTGGAAACAGGGCACTGATATTTTGAAGTAAACAGATATTGTCGCATGATTTTAAAGTGAACCGGTCACCTCAAACATTCCAAAGGGAGCGGAGTTCAAAGCAGTGTGGTTTAGGAAACAACAAAATGTTTGTTACTGCTCCTATTCCCGCTCCACACTACACACATGGAGCGGATAGGCAGGTCATGTACCCTCCCTTACAGCTATCGCGACATGATTCTCCTTTCAGCTCCCTGTGTGTAGTGTGGAGCGGGAATAGAAGATGTGCCCTCCCTTACAGCTATCATGACATGATCCTCCTTTCAGCTCCCTGTGTGTAGTGTGGAGCGGGAATAGAAGATGTGCCCTCCCTTACAGCTATCATGACATGATCCTCCTTTCAGCTCCCTGTGTGTAGTGTGGAGCAGGAATAGAAGATGTGCCCTCCCTTACAGCTATCATGACATGATCCTCCTTTCAGCTCCCTGTGTGTAGAGTGGAGCAGGAATAGAAGATGTGCCCTCCCTTACAGCTATCATGACATTTCATATTCCTGCCGGACACAACACACATGAAGCTGATCATGTCACATTAGCTGTAAGGGAGGGTACATCTCTTATTACTGATAAACACTACACAGATGGAACTCATAGACAGATTATGCCACGACAGCTGTAAGGAAGGTACTTCTCCCTGTTTGAGGTGCACACTACACAATTGGAGCTGATAAGACAGATCATATCACGATAGTTGTAGGTGAGGATAACTCTCCTATTCCTGCTAAATACTACACAGTTGGGACTGAGAAGCAGATCATGTCACGTTACTTGTAAGGGAGGGAATATCTCATATTTCTGCTAAATACTACATAGATGGAGGCAATAAGCAGATCATGTCATGATAGCTGTAAGGGAGGGTACATCACCTATTCCTGCCACACACTAAGCTGATAGGAAGATCATGTCACGATAGCTGTAAGGGAGGGTACATCTCCTATTCCTGCCACACACTACACGTGCAGAGCTGACAGTAAGATCATGTCACGATAGCTGTAAGGGAGGGTACATCTCCTATTCCTGCCACACACTACACGTGCAGAGCTAACAGTAAGATCATGTCACGATAGCTGTAAGGGAGGGTACATCTCCTAGTCCTGCCACACACTACACACACAGAGCTGATAGGAAGATCATGTCACGATAGCTGTAGGTAAGGAAACATCTATTCCTACTGCACCCTACACAAAGGGAGCTGATAGGCAGATCATGTCACGATAGCTGTAAGGGAGGGTGTACATCACCTATTCCTGCCACACACTACACACAGAGCTGATAGGACGATCATGTCACAATAGCTGTAAGGGAGGGTACATCACCTATTCCTGCCACACACTACACACACAGAGCTGATAGGAAGATCATGTCACGATAGCTGTAGGGAAGGAAACATCTCCTATTCCTGCTGCACACTACACACAGGAAGCTGATAGGAAGATCATGTCACAATAGCTGTTGGGAAGGAAACATCTCCTATTCCTGCTGCACACTACCCACCGGGAGCTGATAGGCAGATCATGTCACGATAGCTGAAAAGCATGACAAACTCTTCTTAAATACTGCTTCCTTTGTGTACCACAATGTATGTATGTATGTATGTATGTATGTATGTATGTATGCCTCGCTAGCAGTCAGGAGGGAAACACACACAAATATTTGATAACCACCTGTCAACGGCATTTAAATGGTAGAAATGTTTGTGAGACTCACTGCCTTTCATATATTGTGCTACCTCTTTCTAACATCACCTAAAAAAACACAAGTAAAAACCAATGTTATAAAGAGAATGACAAATAATAGAACACATGTACTTTTGTGTAAAGAAAATACCTCCGCAAGGAGGGTATAAGGGGAGGACTGCCAGATTAATGTGTAGGTGACAGATTCACTTTAACAACGAATTAACGAAAGTTCCAGCAAACATTCTGTTATCTGCAAAAAGTGCCCAGCCCACGTAGAGAGCAAAGAAACTAAACCACTGACCCCCTTGCCATATAAAATGCCACGTTGGCTACTAAAAGAGAGCCCCCGAGAGATTGCAAGAGAACATTTTTTGTTCTGAAAAAAAAAACGTATCAGCCTCTTCCACAGAAAGAGACCTTTGTGTAACAGTGAAGACGACTGGACACAGACCACTAAACTCCTGGCTAACAGTGGTTGAGCTTTCCAGTCTGCATCGTTGAGGGTGTAACACAACACACAGAGGGGTAAAGTATGTGTTTTGTGATCTCCGGCTATAGGTTCTACATGACAGTCAGGTGGTCACACAATCCAGAGCGAAATTAGGAACAGAAACTGCAAGATAAACTAAACGAAAGTGTCTCTATCGCGTACCCTCGAGGCAGCCATTTTGTTGGCTGAACCAATATTCAGCCTATCAACTTACAAGGAACTAGTGACATCACTGAGACGTGAGGCACTCAATATTAATTTAACCTACAAAAGGTCTGCCTCCACGGTATGTACGCGAGTATGGGTACACTTCAAATATTCCCTGAACTAAAATTCCAAAAGCAAGCAAGAGCTAGTAATCAAGCTGTGGCTGCTCTGGAGGAAGCATCTTACCCATTTTTATTTCTAACGATACAGTATAAATATTTATGCATATATTATTTTTTTTTTCTTTTAAACAATGGATTTAAATTAATTTGCAAAATAAAAAGGGGGAAGAACTGAACTTGGAAAGTGCTTTATGTCAAGATCATTTAGGATTTCGGTGTCGTAAAGGGGGAAGAAGGGCGGTAAGCTAGACGTATTTGGCGGGCCATTTGGAAAAAATGATCAAATAAAGTTACCAATATGCTCGTTAACGAATGGCTCGTTCCAAAAGACATGTTCCTGGCCTCCTGGAAGTGAGCGTCTGAAACTTTAACAAGGAACAGTTGTGCCACAGGAAGAGGGTAGGACAGAAACAGGGAGGAGTCAATGTTACAGTAAATATTTGCGTCTTGAATCCTCGTCCAGAGTTAGGTCAACTACTTCTGGGGGGGAAGTCCAGTTCTGCTGGGGATTCGCGCTTGTCCATGACGGGGTTTGGTGCGAGCTGTGATATTGGGAACTTGCTGCATGCTTCCAGGAAGACACACTCTGTATAACACCGCCCCGGGGGTGGACGAACCTGTAGGGGACAAGAGCAGACAGCTTTGGGTAGGATATTCACTGCCTTATAAAGTATTGTGCAAAAACATTGTGGCATGTTTTGTGATATGAACTACAATGCATTACATTACATGATAACGTGGGCTTACAGATCTGTCACAACGATTCCCTTGCAGGCTTGGATTAAGGATCCGATCAATGGACAATGGGATACGTAATGGCCAATAGGTTGGATTATGAAGTCTGTTTCATATACAGATGCGCTTTGACACCACAGACTTCCTGCATCAGTGTGTATGAGGAGTCTCATAGCACTACTCTGATTACACTGCAGCACTCAAGATCAGCACACATATCCTTAAATACTTTGTGCTGTTGTCAAGTCTGATGATCTGATTGGCTAGAATCTGACAACAGCAATAGTGTCTACTCATTTTACTGATACCAATATTTAAGCAATAGCATCTCTGTATCACACACATATCTGTGTCTCGGCAATAGAGTCTACACATTTAACACACATCTGTGTCTCAGCAATAAGCCTTACGCATTTCACTTATACCAGTATCTAAGCAATAGCATCTATGTATTACACACATACAATTGTGTCTCAGCAATAAACCTTACGCATTTCACTTATACCAGTATCTAAGCAATAGCATATATGTATCACACGCACAATTGTGTCTCAGCAATAAACCTTACGCATTTCACTTAAACCAGTATCTAAGCAATAGCATCTATGTATTACACACACAATTGTGTTTCAACAAGTAGCTACGCATTTCACTTATACAAGTATCTTAGCAATAGCATCTATGTATCACACACACACACACAACTGGGTCTCAGCTATAGTGATTTTCATGCCACTTATACTAACATCGTAGTATTAGCATCTCTGTATTACACACACACAATTGTGTGTTACCAATCGTAACTACTAACATCTGTGGCTCAGCAATAGCCTCTACATAGTACACACGCCTCTCTCAGCATTACAGGTGTCTGGAGAAGACATTATTTAATGCATCTTCTGCATGGGGAATGAGAGCTGTGTTATAGACTCACCTTGCGTGTTCCTGCACCCCCACTATCTCCACCTCACTGCCTGAGGATGCAAGGTTAATTTCATCATTATTCTTCCCGCCACTAGAGGATAATTTATCACATAAAGGCGGCCCCTGATCCAGATTACCTGTGGGGGGGAAAACACAATATGATGATAAAGATACGTCTTTTATTAAAAAACTATGAAATGCTCTGAGAAAGATAATTTTAGGAAAATAATGTTCCAATCCTTTCTGTTCTTATGGCTTTTTAGTATAGGAGCCGGGGTTGGACACTGTATGTATACACTGAAAAAGGACGGAGGAGAGCCCTTGTCATGGAGTCCTGCAGCGGTAACTACAGCTGCACAATATAGACCCTTGGTACTGGTTTAAAAACCAAAATAAGGTGTCACAATCTCAGCACATGTCTTGTGACCCACTTTCAGCCTCAATTCAATGATGGTGAAATATATCGATGCCAGACAAAACGAGTGGGGGGACAGGGGTGAGATATTTTGTCAAGGTCGGAAATCTAATAAAGACAAATCATTTTTGACAAATCGGTTATTTAAAGTATTTCAGGACTACAAAACGTGAAGTGCAAGTGGCTTATTTAAAAGCGTCCCCCTAATACTATGCACAATTATATTAAGCAAATATTCAATCATTTGTCAGAATCAACCACTTGCTGTACAGCCGATGTATCTACACAGTACACGTTGTGTCAGGCATTCAGCTGTCAGGGTTTCTAAAACTATGGCAAAGTAGTGGTTATAGGTGTATAGAGACACTGCCGCTGGAACTACGTGGTCACCGATAGCTTTATGGTAATCGCTAAAACGATGGCCACAATTATGTAGACAGCGAGGACACCTACAAAGATGACTCTGATGTCATGTTAATTTAAAGAGGCAATAACGGGACCCTGCAGGTCAAGTGTTTAAACACTTAACCCGACATTGCCGCTTTAAATGAACATTCATACAAGTCGCGATGCAATCAGAGTGTACTGACGAAGAGCTGTGAAATGGGAATAAGTTGCGGTCAGAATGCTGCTCCCATCGGTGATGCGCACAGTTGGTTTTCGGGTAAGTCTGCTTATATATAAATCGGTTTTTACTAAATTCGTTTTCTATTTGTAGGTGTTCTCGCTGTCGGAATTCTGTCCATCGTTCACGCGTACCCAACCCGATAGCTTCCGGGTCCGGAGCGGTGACTGGGGATAGTTAAGTCCAGCTCCCGGCCACAAGACTGCTACAACTGAGCTCTTAATCTGCGCGTTTCACAATGTAGAAGCAGGTCACCATGCATTTTCTCTATCTGTGATCTAATTCTCCACTTATGGAATTCCTTACCAAGCCCCATCGGCCTTCAAATTTTTAAACGCTCTGAAAATTCATCTTTTTTTCTTTTAGAGCTTATCCTCTCCCCCCCAATGATACTACTCACAGTAATGCACCCTCAAAATTATCCCAATCTCCACTCTGAGCCACACTCGCTCCTCTTGTTTCAGCTGTGCCCTCCTCCACTTAGAATGTAAGCTCTGTAATGAGCAGGGTCCTCCATAGCCTTTATTTCCACGTCTGCATTTATTTTATCTACCTTCTATGTCCCCGTTTTATGAGCTTATCCAAACACCGTCCACCAATCCTCTGCGCCACGGACGCATTCTGCATGGCCTTGAATAAAGTACACATAATTGGCATCGCTGCACTCAGGACTGATTAGGGGCCACACTATCAACTTAGTCCATAACTAATAACCATTTAGCTGGGGTTAGAGGGAGTAATCTTTCCATTTTCTCACATAAATAAAACCGTCTCGGAACAATGACATTTTGATAATACAATAAAATAGTTCACTTAAATTGCTGCAGTACGTTACAAAATGAAAATAACTTTGTCTCAGGATTCAATGAGTTATTAAAAAGAAGGTGAGAGATTTTATACAAAATAATCCTTATCGTAAATCAGAACCTCCTGTGAGCGCACCCACAATTATAATACCAAGGTGTATTATATCAAATATAATATCCCCACACTTTTATATAAACCAAGGTGCATTATATCAAATATAATATCCCCACACTTTTATATAAACCGAGGTGGGTCTAAAGATGTTACATAACAATAAAAAGAAAAATAAATTTAAACCTATTATGCAAATATAAACATGAGGGGGGGGGGGGGGTAATCTAATCGTCCACATGGGCAAAGGGTATGTATCTATGTATAAGTAAATCATTTGTCATAGATCCCTATACCGATACTATATATCAGTCGGTCATATTTCATTCAAAGCAATCGTATCATTCGCTCTGGATGTGTTCTATAATGATCTCATCTCACAGTAATATCATCTCATGTAAGCTCAGTTATTTTGTGTTACTATGATGGTATAAGTTCAGTAGAACACTCTGGGTCTGATTCAGAGACTGAGAATGTCGCAGGCAGGTGAATGTGTAAAAACTGCAAAAACTGTAATTCATGCACTCGTCATCTCCCTCATTGACTATTGCAATTCCCTCCCTACTGGTTTTCCCTGAATCAGACTCTCATCCCTACAATCTATTTTGCACGCAGCGGCTAGATTTGATTTTCCTTGCAAATCGTTCTTCCTCTGCTGATACACGCTGTCAGTCTCTACATCGGTTGCTTGTTTTTCACAGAATCCAATATAAAATTCTTCTACTAACATACAAGGCCATCAACAACATTGCACCGACATACATCTCTTCACTTGTCTCAAAATATCTCCCAAGTAGTCACCTCCGTTCTGCACAAGATCTACGTCTCTCTTCCACTCTCATCACTTCCTCCCATTCTTGGTTACAGGACTTTTTACGAGCTGCACCCACTTTGTGGAATTCCCTCCCTCGCACAATAAGACTTTCCTGTAGTCTTCAAACCTTCAAGCATTCTCTGAAAACCCAACTCTTCAGGCAAACTTATAATATTCCTCAACCACCCTCTTAAACTCACTAGGTTACCCTATTACCACCCTCTACACAGTTCACACAAGACAACAACCCTCTGACCAACATTGCAGTGTGACTGATCACATAGCATACAAATCACTTTTTACCTTTGCAGTCTGGCTGCACCAATATGCAATATGTAGACTTAACCTCATGTATCTGACTCCTATTGTCCTATAGATTGTAGCCTGCGAGCAGGGCCTTGTTACCTTTCTGCATGTATGTATTACACAGTATTGTTTACTGTTTTTGTTCCCAATAGTAAAGCGCTACAGAATTTGCTGGCGCTATATAAATAAATGAAGATGCGTACACTTGACAACACACACACACACACACACCTTCAGACACTTCCGTCTGTATATGTTAAGTATGTCATTGCTATGAAGCATCATTTAAACTTGAATAATGCTAATATAGCAGGAACAACGTCCCGACATGCGTACAAAAACATTTTTTTTTTATTTTTGGAATAACTTGCCCTGGAAATCCAAATCTATGGCCGAGCGACTACTAAATAAGTGACTGCAATTTATTTGTAAACTTATAATTACAAGCGGTTCGCTAGCTCAGGTGTTCGTCATCATCCACTATGCACAACTGCCCCTAACCATCCCCAAATAAAACCACTTTTTCAGCCGTATCTGCGACTACGTTCCAGCCTGAATCCGTACACAATTGCTCCAATGCGCCCTTATTGTACATTGCCTACGTGAGAACACCCCTTACCTTCCTGCTACGCCAAATGTTGCACACCTGAATAGCCGCAGCTGCGCAAATTCACTTTAGGAGCTTGCACCGTGCTAAAAAAGCCCGCAAACGGGCGTACATCTCACCTTGAATCAGGTCCTCCCTATATGTTTTTGTTTAAAAATATTTCTTTGTTGTTTGAGAAACATAAAGAGGTCCATTAGTCCGGTTAGTTCATGTATATTAATCATTAATGCACAGCCATTAGAAAGCAATAGGGCCACTTAGTGGCTTCACAAGCCTGGTGCCCCCCGCCCAGTATAAAACAGAGGAGTACCAGAGTCTGCGTTCAGTTCATCCAGTAGCCCCCTCGTGCGCCATGACGCCAGGGTCTCCTGCTTGGGTACGGAATTATGTTCCTTGACAACCGTGGCAGCTAGCATGTTGTCTACGTTCAACACTTCCGGGTCGGAGTTCGTGTCAGAGATGTCATAATGAGTGACGACCGGAGGTCCATCTGTGAACACAGATATATGAGGGATGAACGAACGCACATAGGGGACTGAAGCACAGTTAAACTAAAGCATTATAATCCAATGTAACAAGTGGATTGTGCTAAGTTAATGCACATGCTGTAAGCCAGTCTACACAGAGGAAGCGAATCATTGTACGTTCAATATCTGCATATACACCTCACTGCTACAGGAAATTAGTTGGCTGAACATAAACGAGGGTACTCCCATTTATACAGCATGCCACATTTGAACATTATATAGGTTTAACAACCATTGTCAGTGTTTTCTGGAACGGGGAGTAGCATATCGGTGAATAACTACTCCCTTGCTTTGACAATCTGGGGTTAATTAAGCAAAAGGTCATTACTGCTTTTTAAGTGGTTATAAAAATGTCTTTTTCAGCCCCTTTGTCTGAATTTTGGGGTCCCATGCGCAAGTCCTCCTACGACCTGGAGCGTGGGAACCCCTAATTAATTTGAGCCCGCAGAAAGGACTTGATCTGCAGAATAGGGTCACAATGTCGAGCCCGCATCGCGGAGAGGTGTGTCCAAAATTACGCTGCACCCTGCTCTGCAATGCGGCTCCTTATTCGTAGCGGGAAGATTTCCTCACTGATTCCCTTATGAAAGGGATCCCCACCGTTCAGTTGAGGGGGTGTAAATTCATTTTTAAATCAACCGTTTTAAAAGCGGAATTCGTATTTAAAAGTTGCACAGAAAAGCCCCCCCCCCCCCCTCCCACCGCCCCGAACAGCTGTAAAAATACAACTTTGGCTAAACAGTATTAACAGCAGTAATGCAATCCTTAAGGATGCAAAAAATAAGTCTCGAGGTGTTGCTGAACTACAGGTCCCAGCAGGTATGAGCTGGCGAGTCACATTAAAGAGGAACTGGTAATGCAAATGGGAAATTTGTTATATTAAGAACACAAGCTTCTAAACACAAGTATAACAGTTAGCGAGCTGCACTGCAAGGTATAGGAATGTGCTATAAACCAGAATATAATGGCTTAGTAACGCCTGCATATAAATGAGGTGCCCTCGTTTTATTCAACAATTGTTATAATTCAGAGCTGTGAGAGTCCCATAATCTGATCACCAGAAGCCGCTATTGTCAGACATGGAATACATTATATTTTTAGGGGTCCTAGAACACACTGATATTAAAAATAAATAGAATCTGATGAGAACCACAGTCACCCTATCCCAATTTTATAACCATGTGGCGTATTCTGGCGTTATATAAAACGTTAATAATAACAATGGTACAGCAGAGGCCTGCAGCGGTGGACAAAATAATGTCAATTAATGACACTGATCCAGCAGAACTTAAAGGCTCAGGGAAGACGAGTGTACATTGACAGAGAATCCTGCTTTCCATACATTGTCCCCCTGGCTCCTGGGATTAATCCAGTCCTGAGATAAAGGTCTAAGCTCTTGTACGCAGCAATAACACCACAATATAATATCAACCGCTGTCTTATTGGTACAATGCATTATATAAACAAAACATCCATTAAACTTACACAATATGAATGTGTTTATAAGTAACACTTTTGTTCAAATTTTTGTTTAGAGAAAGTGTCATTTTGAGATATTACAACAAATCAAAAAACAACAACAACAACAGTGTTCCGGTACATAAAGGAAATAAAAGCACGTGGCCACAAAGAAAACATGACATGGATTATTAGTACAAAACATGATGTTAATACATGGTTAATAGATACAAAGCCTGAAGACGATGTCACGGTCTCACGATGCTGGGGCGCTGTTGGTGCACCAAGGTGTTATAGATGCAATAATTTTTAAGTCTAATAATTTAAGTCTTTTAGATCTATGGTTTGTATACGGTGAGCGAGGAATTGCGTAATGCAAGTTTACGGCAAACAAACCGCATACGCAGAAAACGCGCTGCGCACGAAAGTTTGGCTGGTACTCGGTAGGCAAAATTAACGTGCAAAACACCGAAAACACCTATTATATTGTACAGTTATATTGATGCCATTGTCACTGGTAATTTGTATTACCTGGTAGCAGATCTGTCCTCTCTGCTTAGAGCTATACAACTTACTGGAAAGGCTCAAGGTTTACTGTCTATTCTATATCTGGATAGACACAGACTTGGCGCCCAGGCTGCCATCAGCAGTCTACGTAGAATGCGGTTACCATATTTAAATAAATTTTAGAGACAAGATCTCCAGCGGGGCTGTATACAAAGGGTCCAGCAGTAGAAAGGGTTTAAACTATTCGCTAGCGATCATATGCAAATAAGCAACTCCTCTTCAAAAGAATTGACTTACGGGAAATGTGGCGTACAGGACAATCCTCAGTCAGTGGCTTCGGATGGGAGACAGAATCCCAGGAGTAACTTCTCTCAAAGAGGAGTCAATTATTTTTCAGAGATAATGGCAACTTCTAGCAATCAATAAATGTATTATTTCTTGCGTATAAGAGATAAAAAGTGCAATTTACATCTTACTACAGCAAATCAAGACTATATTTTAGTTGTTCCACTTTAGTTATGTCTGTGAAACCATCGCCAGCCCTTCTCGTATAAAATCAAGACAGGTTTAAATATTGGTCTCCAGTATATATAACTATCTCAAGTCCTAGGGCTGCAGCGTGTGATGCCGTGATCATTGAACTCAGACTTTCCAGTGTAAAGAAGCTTTAACAATCAATATTGTGACATTAGATCAGTGCAGAAGATACGAGGGTCAAGTACAATATTGACAAGCTGATCGTATATCTGGCACACATTAATCCATGTGTACAATTGACAATCGTGTAACACCCCGAACTGAATTACACAATCTCCGCGGTTACACTTTCCACATGCATTTTTAATTTTTGTGTTGCTTTTAAGAAATATTGTTTTGTATATGAATTTGTAAAATGAAGAAATATTTAAGAATTCCTCTGCATGTTGGATATATACGAGCATATAAATATAAATAAATGATAAAAGATCTTGTCTCAAGTCAAAATTGTACCACTCCTACATGTACATTCATGCAAAAAATGTATCTGAAATGTATATACATGCAGAGTGATATTATATCACCTACCCAGAGAAAATACTTGGGGGACTACGCCAAATCTTCATCAGTATTAATTGCACTCTGGTATCTTCCACACTCCCAAACAGCAAAGCTCATAACTTATCTTAAACACATGTACAGAGTAAGCAGACAGGTTCCTATACAATGGTACAACAATCGCTGAAGGTGGCAGTGGATCAAGAAAACTGTAACACGACATCGCAGTCTAAACACAGTGCAATTGTTTGTACAAAACAGTCATTGTAACAACAACATAAATACAAAATAAAGTCATAAAAAAGAAAAAAAAATCATTTAGATAAACACACTGATGTTAAAGCTCAACCTCAGAATGCTTTTATTATAATTCTTTTGCTGCAGTGGTTAATAAAGACACTTCTTTTCAAATCTGGACTTTCCTCTGTGCTTTAAACCCAGGTCTTTATATCACACAGGTCTGTGGATGTAACGGAATCTCTGACAATGAAATGAAACAACTGTCTAGTTGATTTAAAGGCCAGGATGGAAGGCAGAGAAGGAAACCAAGATAATGAAATGCAATTAGCAAACGTTGCAAGAGGGCATGTACACATTCATAAATTAAAGTCAATGGACGGTGGGGTTTTTCTTAATGAGACACTTAGTAAAACACATATTATATTTGCATTGTTACAATTGTCCTTTAAAACAACGTATCTTAACGCTGAGTATAATATAAAAGAACCTGCAACATGTATCATTTGAAACATTTCTGATATGCAAACATTTATTATACAATTAAAGGACATTGAGTAGTACATTTGTAAACATCACCGCAGCTGTTGCTGTGTATTAGGAGGTTTCCCCAATGGTTTGTACAGTGATACATTGCTGTGTATTAGGCTTCCCCAATGGTTTGCACAGTGACACCAGAATTTATCAGTGAACTTTGTAGAATTCGATTATAATTTAATCTCTTGGAAAGATGACAGAACAAAACATGAGAGCGTGAAAGACCTGAGAGACTGCCTGCCCGTCTATTACACCGGTGATGTGTATACACAGCTGTTGTCACCCACTCACACAGGAGGCAGACATTTTGTGGGCGGGACTAATATTCATGTCAATGCTGTATTCTCATGAATACTGATCAGGTAAGGAAACGGCTGTCTCCACAGACAGCGTAGAAAGAAATGTATTAATTTAACATATATGAAAGGTTACAACAAATTATCTCACGTACTATATAATTAGGCCCAGCAAAATTGTACTATGCTGATTGTAACATAGGTACACTATGTCATTTTAAAGACACAGGGAACCGTTGGTGTGTTGGCCAATGCCTCATGGATATAGGGAAATTATTTAATCTTTGGTGTAAGCTACTGTCATGGAGTAAGAGGAGCTCTAGGACAGCCGGTGTTTGTAAAATATGTCATTTGTATATAGTTTAGTAACTTCCTAAATCTTACTTTTTTTCCTAAGACAACTAAATGATTTACTTTGATGCAATAATCTAGTATTTATTCTCTACATGACCTATAAGAAGCTACAACCAATCATTTTCTGTGGTTTTTTCCTAGTTATGGGAGTTTGGAAAATGAAAGCAGAGATCTGATTGGTTGCAACAGATTACAGTGACTTCCCCGTGCAAGGCTTTTCATGAATGTCCTCTACTGATTGTGGCTAAAGGGGAAAAATTCAGGCCAAGAGCGATCTGTCATGTCCTGTGTACAGGTCTTTATAAACTCCATCCGACACCCCCCCCCCTCCCCTCTGCCATGTGCTATTATCAGACGTGCCTTTCAAATGCGCAGTGCCCCCTCTTTATAATCCCCCTTCTCACTTTCTACAAGGTGTATTCTTTGCACAAATGCACTGTACATTAAGATGCACTCATTCCATCATATGACACCCTCTTGATAAACTTGCTATAACGCCAGTTTCAGATGGTATATAGAGGGCACACTGTATTATGCAAAGAAGAAATGCTTGAGGATTACACAGCACAGATAATACACGGACACGCAGCATGTATGAACAGCTTCGTACCATCCAAGTAAAGGCCAAGAAAACACGCTGACAAAATGACAAACACAATTGATATTTATTTATTTATACTAAAAGGTACACTAGTTACATTTGAAAGTTACAGAGTTTGTTGCAAACGGTACACAATGAAAATGCAGTAATACTTTGTGGCATAGTTTCGTCAGGGTTGGAAAAAAAAACTGCGATTAAAGGATAAACCGCTCAGTAAAAGTCATTTGTATAGCTATGTTCTCATTAGATCAGCCTATATCTTGCATACAGTATGGGGCATCAGCCCGTCTTCTGATTGGAACTCATTGCATATTCAGTACCCTTCCAGTGCAGCCCTTTGGCAGTTAGAGGGTTAATTGCTAAAATAGGACAGATTCCCATCTCCCATCAATTGTCAGCGCATATATCGAACAGGATTCCTCCTAGATAATACACAAGTGATACTAATATATAAATATATATCCACTCCTGTAAATAACATCAGCTTAAACCGCGGGCTGCAATGTCATTGCTTATAACTGGCCAGGTCTGATGTCATCACTTGTGTATTATAATGATTGGTACATGGTCGGGTACATTAGAGGTCACCTGATTTCTACGACCTTTCTCCTGCTATTTCCTCACAACTTACAGTCGGGATTACGTTATCTCTAAACGTCAGTCATCAAACTGTATTTTGAGGCTTTTTTTGCTTTATGTTGCTACTTAGGAACAATTACAGGCCTGTGAAAAAGAAAGTGCACCCTCTGTTATATCTGTGTTTTTATATATGTGGACATAACAATCATCTAGTCCTCACCGTGTCCTAAAGTGTAATAAAGATTATCTCATGCTGCAAAGAACAAATTTAGATTTTGACATTATTTAACATAACATAAGCCAATGTGAAGAAGCCATATGTAATAAAGTAAGTACACCCTTCCCGCTTCCATATTAATAAAGTAATCAGAGCTAGGTACGGCTAATCACCTGCCCGTCATTATCCGATCATCAGGAAGTGCTGTCACACCTTTATAAAGCTGAACCTTTGGCCGTATCGTCTAGAGAACTCAGGTTTGTGGTAACACCACCCCAAGGAATAAAGACACCTTGTAATCATCTCAGAGATCTAATTGTTGTTGATCATCTGTCTGGAAAGGGTTATAAAGACATTTCCAAACATGACCATCATTCTCCAGTAAGAAAGATCATTTACACATAGGGAACATTGCTAATGTTCCCAGGAAGTTCACCCAAAGAGTAGATTGTGATTCTGAGACATCTAAAAGACCGTAAAAGCTACATCCAGAGATCTACAGGCCCCTGTCCACTCAGAAAACGTTACCACTTTACCATCATGGAAAGACTGAACAAGTATGGTGTTCATGGAAGGCTACCAAGGAGGAAGGAATGGGTGCTCCAACCCAACGAAGGAGAAGACTTCTGGAACAAAGTCCTCTAGGCCAAAGTGTAGATGCTTGGTCCTAATGGCTTATCGCCACAAGACTCTGGACGTCTCGCAATCCGGGAGACCGCCGTGATCGCCTCTTACTACCAGAGTATTCAAAAAAGCTTTGCTTAAACTTATTCTCATCAAAGGACTTAAGCTGTATGATAAGTGTGGTTACTTCACGTCATTCCTGCCACAGGTGGTTCTACAAAACACTGACTCATGGGGTGTACTTACTTTTTACATTGGTCGTTTATTTGTGCAAATAAATAATGTTAATTGTAACATGAGATTAGATTTATCGCATTTTAGCACTTGGTGAGGACTTGATGATTAACATGTCCTCATATGAAGTGACTGTACATGGTAATAGCAGGTACAATCTCACACACAGCGGAGGTTACTTGTGAGCTGAATAGTCACGTGAATGCAGTATCACTTCCCTAAGAACAGAGAGTGAGATCTCTTATTACACCAGGAACCTGTGTCATCACTGAGGCTATATGGAATTAATGGGCTACATTCCTCTGATCATTGCTTCAGCTCTCACAATGTCTGATTCCACTGCACGAAGGCAACAAGTAATCTTTACTATTCCCAGCAAGATAGGACAACACAGACACTTGCTCTAGGGTTAAGTTCATTGCACCAATTTATTAAAGAAAGCCTTCTGGGACTTCATACTATGCTCAGGGTGACAAATTATATATAAGCACTCTTATATTAGACCTTAGATTCATCTTTCTTTCTTTCTTTTAAAACTACTACGATGTCTGCTGAATCTGTCTACATCTACACGTGAATACCATAGAGCAAAGCTGTCAAAAGACCTGGGAGTAAAATGTATTAAGCATCGATTTTTGCAAGTCATCGGTTTTTGGTGACTTCGTCAGTAACATTTAAAATGGCAATATGTTTAAAGGCACATTGGCTGTTTTAAATTTTGCTGACAAAGTCGCTGAATATCGGTGTTTTGCAAAGATAGGAGCTTAATACATTTACCCCCAGGAATGTCTGTTCACATCAACAGAAACGGCATCCAAAGGTTAGAAGCCAGCGGTAATTATAAAGGCGCACCGGCGTCTGTCCGCCACAGCTTGTGCGTACTACTCTGCATTCTGAATCAATATCAGCCGTCCAACATCCTCTTAAAAACACTAATTCAATCTACAAGGGAATCTATGGTCACTTGCAAAACATAAATCAAAAGATCTATTTTCATGGCACATGATAAAACTTTATAGTTGTATTTCTCCGCTTTGTTTTAAAAACCCCAGTGGTCATGTTTAATTTATAAAAAAAAAAAAAGAAAAAGAAAAAAAAACAGCAACACAAAAGTTCTAAACGGCTGTTTCCCGAATCCTTGGTGGGTCCTTAATCCCGCAGAGTCTGGGAATGCTGCTATCCTACCAGCTGGGAATCTCGTTGACTCCTCAGGAGTTCAGTTCTTACTACACACAAGGCCGGATGTGGTTACTGCTCTCTCCAGCTGCTTAGGACAGTGGAATAAAGGTCTGCAGACCGTGTCGTGCAGCCTTACGCTCAGCGGGCCGGAAAATACCCATATGGTGACAAGACACAATTACTGCACTCTAATGCAACAAAACATAGTTTATGCTAATCAGTAGTTTTAACGAGGGGTAGGGACCCCAACATCGCTGCTCAAGTATTATAACCAGAAAGGCTTGATGACTCCTAATACACATATAAATGTCGGGAGTGTATTACCGTAAAATAGAGAGAGACACAAAATATTGTATGGCTTTTGTGTGTATATTAATATTAAACATATTAGGTAAGTGATTGGTTCAATCTACGTGCATTAAACCCCCTCAGTGACAATAACACTGGCAGGCTGTAAGACAGGGGAACAAATCAATGTTTAATGCTGACATATGAATTTTTATTTCTTCCAAAAATACATTGCTAAACTTTATTATAATTACATTTTCTGGATAGATCCTTTAAGCAACATGCCCGTGTCTTTAAATCTGTACGTATCATTTGATAAATTTTATACAACTCATGGAAATAATCTCTCTTTACATAAATCACTGTGTAATATACGTAATCTCTATGGAAGTCGCTGACCCTTTCTGTATCTGCCAAAACACTGGGTGTCAATGATGAAATGAGTTACAAAGGATAAATTACTAGAGAGGAAACTCTTGTTGAGCTTAAAGGGTAACTCCGCCTGATAGCTTCACTTTTTTCAGGAAGATTTCTCTCGTTAGTTTTGTTGGGTCTAACCGACGAGCTTGGGTCTGTGCTTTGAAAACACCTGTATCTATATAGCTCTGCGGTTGTATTTAAAATTAAAAAAAATAAAACAAAGTCAGCATAATAAAGATGCTTGAGGGTGGAGTTTCCCTTTAATGGTGCCACTCAATGGGGATAATTACTAAAACAAAATAAGAGTAGCTGGACATTACAGGGTGCCATACACTGATGAATCAAATATCCTGTTCAAGATATATAAGTGTGACGTTAACCACCTTCTGTAATGCCCCTAAATGTGAACTGCTTTGAATTGAACAATACTGTATCTATGGATTATTGCACAGATCATGCTGTATACAGGACATTAATAGTAACAGTCCCAAACACAGCGCTGTGAGGACGCAGATTTAGGGGTAGCGGCACCTTGTTATATTCACGTAGGTATATTGAGAAATCCCCCCTAACTATAGCAGAACTTTAGATGCTCAATATAGTACATACTGATCTCTTTCTGATTGGTCATTTTATGGTCCACGCAGTGACCAATCATACGGCTGCGTCTCATCAGGTGACACGCACAGTCAAACCCCCATTTCACACCTTACCTAGAACTTACATCACCGTCCATCCCTAATATGCTTAAAGGAGGTCATTCACGTTATAGTCCCTGCATTAATATATCGGGGTACAGTACATTAATACTGCTTTATAGCGGTGTGATTTGTTAGGTATTACGAGTACACTGTAGATTATATCTAGTAATGTAGTCTATACATGCAGTATATAAGAATCTATGTCTTGAAGTTACCATCATATTGTGTAAATGTGATTTTCGTGAATATTCCACCCTGTATAGACCATATAACATGTTGGAAGAATCCAACTTGGTCCAATCTGAAACTGCATATTTGTTTTTTAAAAAAACTTTTCCCTCATTTTACACTTTCTTAGAATTTTACATCCAACTTGTCCGTCCCCTAGAAAATATAAAATGTGAGTTTGACTGTGCTGTCCTGACTATAACTACCTGTAGTGGTTTTATAGAAGGTAAATAGCCTTATAGGTGTAGCGGTCCATCATTTATTTTAAACAATGGATTGCTGGAGACCAAGGGTCTGATTCATCCAGGGACGTATCTGCCAATTTTATGCGTATCTTCCGCAAAATCGCTCTGCGTACGCCCAGAACCAGGTCATACACCACATAACGCAGTCACGTCTGATTCATCTATATACGCAAAGGTCACTTACTACAGCCTATGATTTCTGGGAGGGATCGGGGAGAGGAAGGGGCGTCACCCATAGTCAGTGTACAATATGGGCGTGCCGAACTCTAGCGCACGCAGTCACGTCCGAATCCAGCTCTGGGCATCTCTAAGTTACTTGTTTTTCTGCCGTAGCTCTTGCTCCAGCTACAGGGCTAGTCTAAGGTCTGATCAGTAGTGATGACAGTCTGGTATACATGCTATAACATGTGTTTGTAATCAGGAGCAACTGTAAAAATGTATTTTATGTTCAGTAGACATTAAGAACATACTAATAAATGTATTTCATGTGGGAAAAAGATATATATATAAAATTATATATATTTTTTTCAAACCATTTATGCCTATATTATTAACAGGGGACATTAGTTCAATATTTTTTTTTTTCTGTGCGCTCTTTTGCGAATTTATATTCCACATAGGTACTGGACGTATCTTGTGTAGTAGGACAGAGCAGACCTACACCCGAACTCATCAGCGCACGTATCTTCAGATCCCATCCTTGCTGAATTCGGGAGTACGCAGAGCCGATTTATTGGCTGTTATAAAACAAACGCAGGTTGCGCTCAGTAGGCGTACCTTGATGAATCAGACCCAATAGGGTTTTGTCCTTGTATAGAACACAGAATATCCTCAAATTTGACCATGTAAAGTATATGTAACAGCCATGCAGAACAGGCAATGCAATTTTTAATAATGTGAAAAAAAGGCAAGAAGACTATATCACACGTAACAGAGGCAGCCATTTTGTGGGCAGAATTAATATTCATGAGACTGCAACCTATCGGCTCACGAAGAACTGGTACCTCATGAATGTTTGGCAGTGCCTCAGTGATGTCACTGGTTGGCAGTGACCTGATTGGCTGCATTCTGGTGATTAGGTTCAGCCTACAAAATGGCAGCTACCAGTGTGTATAGTAGGTGACCGGTGAATGCAAGAACAAGGTCGCCCTTTAAAAAATGTTAGCTAGCAAATATATTTGGCTCAGAGGACACTCCCTTAATTGTTATTCCTAACAATTGTGACCCAACAGCCAAATCACAGGCCCACTAAACCTTTTAGTCTTTGGCCACATTGGTCGGCCCCAACTTAAATTAAACATGCCCCCCAAGTACTACAGCTAGTGGGGGGGGGGGGGGGGCTGCTACCCGATTGTGTGCAAAAGTGCTGTAAAGAAATATAGTTTTGTTGTACATTACTAGAAGTGCACAGCACGTCATGTAATACAATGTCCATACTGTATAGGTTATATTTGCACAGATTAGAATACATTTGATTTTTGTTTTCTTTACATCATGAAATCACGGCCTGATGGGGGCATTCAAGGACGTAGGAATTCTCCCTAGATTGTGTTTATTTCCCACTGCTTGGAAGAACGAATTAACTATCAATCAATTATCTTTGCCAGTGCTACTTAACGGCTTTTATGCGACACATCCTGAAATCTAAAACGAAGATAAAATCTTTGGGTAGAGTCTCAAAGAGAAAATAAAGCCACCGTTTAACATGAACATCTGAAGGTTTTATATTTCACAAAATATGTCCACCGTGGTCTTAGAGAGCAGACACAGAGTTACTGACAGCTAGGCAGACTTGCTGTGCAGAAATGAGGCATGTGGATTGGTTGAGTCATACAGAGAGGCGGAGCCAGTGTTGTCACATGATCTTCCGATAATTGCCTTCTCAGCTTGTGTATCTGTATTAGATGCCACTAGGGTACTATCCTAAAGATGTGCGTGTGATGGGAATATTGCATTTTTATCAATATTATTATATATTTGCTATATTTTATATATTTGAAAACATTTGATAAGTGTCTTAGTTACAAGAGACAGAAGCATTGGCCTCCTTTAGATGAATGCTCTCACTATAGCGGATATCCCATGGCCAACAGAAGATGAGACTCCTCACAGGAACTTATTTTATTGTGTATTTCCATTGCTAAATGCAGCATTATTGCCATCTACTGACAGGTCACAGCTTTCTAATATTCTTTTGTTCAAAATTATTGGTGACATAAAAGTAAGGTGGAGTTATGAATAACAGAATCACTTGTTGCATGCACAGGCTTGTTTTATTACATCTGATAATTGATTATTTTTTTTTATGTATATATAATTTTATGAATCATTTCCAGCCTCTCTGTGAGCACACATGAATTATTCTACAGGTTTCAGTGGCGTGTAACGGAGCAGGGAGACAATATTACGGCATCTGCATTTTTACAACCAGCAAAAGTAGAAACACCGGGTTTGAAAGAGTGGAGATGTTGCCTATAGCAACCAATCAGATTCTAGCTGTCATTATGTAGAATGTATTAAATAAATGATAACTAGTATCTTAATTGGTTGCTATAGGCAACATCTCCACTCAAACCCGCAGTTTAGTAAATATACCCTCATAGAGGTTGGTCATCCCTTTCAAAAAGGAAAAGGAGAGGTGTTGCCCATATCAACCAATCAGAATCTAGCTATCATTTACCTAGTACATTCTATAAGATGACAGCTAGAATCTGATTGGTTGCTATAGGCAACATCTCCACTTTTCCTATTTAGAAGGTTTGATAAATCTACCCCTTCATAAAAGGCTGGTGTGACGCTACCGAGAGTTTTGAATTTCAGGATGACACGTAAAGTAATATGCCCTTCACTAAATTAAGTGTAAAGCAAAAATAACTTATTGGTAGTTAATTTAAAAAAAAAAAAAAAATAGAAAAAACCCCAAATAAAACTTTCAAAAAACTGGTAGTCAAGTTAGGTATAAGGAATAGTTTTACGTTGGGGTACAGAGCTTTGACAAACAACTTTCCTTTCATTTTTTTCTCCAGGGATAATATTGAAATTCACGCTAATAAACGTATATTCCAACATTTGTATTGTTACTTCATAGTTCATTTTCTGATGTATTTCTGGACCAAAAAATAGCCAAACCAATGGGACACTTCTGTGTTAGTGGGGTAGATTAATAATCAATAAACAGCATTTTACAAGTGATCAGGAGGTTTCGTCATGTAAAGCTCTCTAGGCTTATTAAATACGTAGATCTAAAAAGACAATGGTCATCGCAGCGATTGCATACAGGGCGTTTGGGTTCGTCCAGCTCATTAACAAAGCCCCCTACAATCTCCTCTCTATAGCGTGTCTCCCCCGCTATCCAATTGCAGCCGACAGTACCAGAAGGAGAGCCAGCGAGGTTACATCGGGTAAGCAATTCAAACCTGCCGATGCTGGAGGTGTGTAATGAATGTAGAACATGATTGGACAGAGAACATGGACATTACAATAAGTAGTCACTTTAATTACACGCCATTCATAGAACGCAACTCCAACACTTAGTGATTTGCTCCTCCTACGACCAGCGGCTGAGATCGGATAACGGTAGGGGGCTGTGGGAGAGGCGCTAGGGGAGCGTATAGACAACCCACTGAATGTATAGACCGTACATAAGAAATCTTCTTGACACACAACCTGACCTCGGACAGCAGTAACATTACATACACAGTAAAGGAAGAGGAAAGCAGGTTACAGTATTGGCAGAACATTCTTTACATAAATCGACAGAACATTTTATAAAGGAGGCAGCTTACTGAGGCACACACCGGTTAAAAGAAATGACCAGGAAATTGTCGTGACAAGTGAAGCAGCGCACTCGCCCCTAGATCCGGCATTCCTACGCCGACTGGAGCGTTACCTTGTATATGCATTATAATACTTAGGGTTCAGTACGGAGACCTGTCACAAGGCCATAAACACTATCTGTCTATAAGTCATATCTTAGCAGGCGCACTTTCAAAATATTACATCTGCAGTTATTAGAATAAGAGTATAGCTTGTATTATATAGTTCACAAAACGGTTCATCTACCCAGCTAATATAGATTGCTTTTACCTAGACTTCTCCCCCTATCAGGTCGTTTGGCATGCATTATCTGACATTATGCATTCAGCCAAGCTTTGGTAAAAAGGGACTTGGTAGGGATCAGCCTCTCTTTAGAAAATAGACAACTGAAGAAAGAGCACTCGTCTGGTGCAAACTGAAGAAGAAAATAAATCATTGAAAAGAAGAAGAATAATTAACCAGAGGACCTGTATTGGCCATTAGGATTGGTTTATGTCCTGATCGGCAATGTTACCGTTTTCTGGGATGTTGTCTGGGTAATTGTTGTTATTTAAGGTGGTTGCTGGGAATTCCAGCGTGTCGACATTCTGGTAGCTGACGTACGAGTCGACAGCCTGCTGGGGGAAGGTCGGACTCTCCTGCCCGGCTATGAAGGTGCCGGATGAGCTGCTTGGCGTAAGGCTGCCCAGTTGGAGCTTAGGTTCCCTGGGCTCCAGCTGCTGCTTGCTCTCCTCGTCCGTGTCTAGCCGCGTCAGTTTCTCTATCCACATGCGGAATTTCTCCTCGGTCTGTCTCTGCATTTCTGCAAAACAGTTCATAGCTTCTTCCAGAACATTGCCTATGCAGTTTCTATCCCACACGGTGCCCCTCTCAAGCAATCTCGGAATATCCCTGGACGTTCCTGAAGATCCCCCAGCGCGGTTGAAGCCAGCTTTAAAGACATTGAGGCCATCGGGTAAGAAAACATTAAGCAAGCAAGCAGATAACATATTAAGCTGTCTTTATCCAGCGTAAGCATGCCTAAGTATGAACATTGATCAGACACGCAGACCTAGTCCGCTCATGTGTTAATGGGATGGATGTCAACCCCCTAACAGGACTCATTAAATAACGAGCCCGTTTATAAGGTAGCAGACAGGCACAGACTACAAACGGAGTTTATTTAAAAGGCAAATTATTAAATGAATAAATAAAACAGATATGTTTGAAATAAATTGTAATCTAAAATTGCAACAATAAAAGAAATATAACAGACAAATGGCTGCTTGGGATGACAATATGGAGTCAAGGGACTGTTGAGAAAGAGTCAAATAAATGTGATTTAAAAGACTTTGAACTGAATGTTGAGTCGACCAATTGCATCCACAGATCATATTTGAAGACTTGATACAACAGTGATGAATCCTGAACAATATAACGGCAGAGAATACCTGGGCTGCTCTGCTAGTTCCACCGGCATATTGTACAATTAATTATTCGGTCACATGGAGAGAGCGTTATACAGCTATACAGAGACTCACATATGGGTTACTGCTTATATACTTATTAATACACAAGTGTGTGGACTGCATTTCATATAACCAATATTTTAGAGCTCAATGTCGTTTTCTTTAGTCACGCAACAATATTTGGCTGAAGGTGCCGGATTATGCAGAGCTAGGAGCAAATCTAACTGGTCTGGATTTTAGCATGAAGACCGGTGGGTTATCTGATACTTAGGACTGTGAGCTAGATATGGGCTTAATTATCTCTTAGCAAGTGGCAAGTCTGGTTCATCAAACGAAGCACAAAGTGACATTTAGTTATGTGGAAAAACCAGCCAAGATGATGTCACTGTGTGCCTCTTATTGTGCACAGACAAAATTTTGCGTTGTGGGATGAGATTTAACGGAGATTCAAGGGGAGGAGACACTTATGGAGTGTCTCTTGATTAGCAAGGAGCTGCAGAGCCATTTTCTCCATGGAAAAGGATATTCTATGAATCTTTACACGTCCCTGGAGTAGAGGTGGACATCCCGTCTTGAACTGTATTTTGTCTATGACAACACTTTGTGTGTGTGAGAAAGCACATGCACAATTTATGTAAAACAAAAAATATTATTAAAGTATTCATTCAGCACCTCTATTAAATACACACCCAATGCCCCATTACACTCATGACTGGACATGAATGTAATATATATGGACAAAAATATAAAAAGTAATGAACTTAGAAGTGACTTTTTTTCTTTTTCTACAAAAAGTTCTCATACAGGTGAAAAAGCTAAAATTTAAGTCAGTTACATGCTGTCACATCACTGGTCCTCCCTGTGCATTAATACACCTATAACAGTGCATGTCTGCCAGTCTCACATGCAGAGGGGCGTTATCATGAAATAGAGAATGCGATGAGTATATTTAGGGAGGTACAAGTGTTTACATCAGGTATATTATATAGCACTATAATCCATAGCATTATATTGTGTATATCTATTTATAGATCATCTTATTGGTGTTTGAAGAGTGTTGGGATACAGGGCTGTCCTGATTAACTTGTGTACATTGAGAGATGGATGCTAAAAAACCGTAGCCAGACATCATTCCCCATTCAGAGAATTTGCTTGCGCTGCATTTCAAATAGAACGCAATGCGCCTGCAGTGAAAATACTGTGTGAACAGGAGTCATGGTTCCCATGCCAAAGCACCTTTACTGTTCCCGTGAGTGTAATCAGCAGGTCAGGACTCCGCCTGTCTTACGCTTCCTCCCGTGTGATCCCAGACCGCGCAGTATCCTTACAGTAGCTTGCTCCAATTACATTCCTTTTGGAACGCAGCAGGAGAAAACTGTGTGAAACCGCTTATCTGAATGAACCTTTGGACTTGGACCGAGCTGTACGTGACAAACAGCTGAACGAAGCGGTCAGTCACCACGGATTCTAAAAAGCACCGTATGCCCACAGCCCTGGCAGTTACAACTGGTCAAGCTCAAAAAATACTCTCATAGTAGACACAACCACTACCGTTAGGGTTATATCGATCAGGACTTGTAACAAACTGACCGTCCAGTCACAGTGCTGGGGCCAGATTGGGAACAGTCCCAGAATTCAGAGCGGTGTACGCTAGCCGGAGCCCCAAAACCACAGCGGCACATTTTACGGTTAACTTGTATACGTTGTGTTACTTAGAGATATCATGCCAAATCGAAGATTACAATAATGTCAACAATAATAGCACGTAGCGATAACGTAAACAATGTTGGCATAACTGCTCCGGTGTAGCCCCCAAACAAGCAGCATGGCAAAGAAAGATCAAATCCAAATCGAATGGCTAATCTTGGGACTGTTGTAGGCCTCAGTGCACAATGTACACAAGGAATGCAGACATTGTGCCTGAGCATCAAAAGACCACTTTGGACATCCAATGCCCCTTAAAAAGTGTCCATACATTCGTGAGATATTAATACCTTACAAAATTCCAGAGATGTCCAAATTGGGACATTTGGGAAAGTCACAGTTCAGAAAGTATTGAGCATACTAAGGGGTGACGTGTTGGGGACAGAATGGGTTTTTCCTTAGTTAATGTCTTCATTCTTCCTACCAGCTCTCCACCCAGCTCTCCCTCCACTCAGTTACACCCTCTCTGTATCCACCTACCCCCTCTATAAGGCAACCTCTCACCAGCAGGGCCCTCGCTCCTTGTGTCCCCTTACGTAATCATGCGTGCTGTAATTACACTTGCAAGTTGCTTGAGCTTATTTAATGTCTACTTATTTGACCAGCAGGGTTTGAAACTTCAACTCAGTCAACCCAGATAACCACAACTGAGGAAGTGAAAAGTTAGCGGACAGAGCATTATGTATCAGCACATAGGTCCAGTTTGGGGGGACAGGCTGAAAGCACGTGATGTATTTATGTAAAGGCATCATAAACATCTGCTGAGGAGTCAGTAACCAGCTGTATGTATGTATATACGTTCAGACATCTGTTGCATTAAAAAAGTGTTCGGTTTGTAAGAGAATGCAGATCAAAAGTTGCAAACCTACTAATGTTATAAAACATGAGGCTCAAGTTATAATTAAGTGGTTGGTCCTAAAGTAATAAGCAGCAGGACTTTGCATGACCATTTGCAGGCCAAGATATAAATGGACAGAACAGCTGCATAGATAAATTTCCAAACGCCCTCGTGCACGCAGGTAGGAGTATGGCGGCAAAAAGGTACATTTGCCCTCAATAAAATGTGTTCCACATCTATACGCTTTTCTTTGTCTTTCATGTACAAACGGTCAATATCACTGTCTTCTGATCTGGCGTATGGAAACCAGAATATCTATCACCTAAGGAGGAGACAGATGCTGGGGTGCAGAGTCCACTGATGGGAAATGAAGGTGGTGACCAGCTAACCAAAACAGAGCTCGACACTTGTGATTGAAAACCCGTGAGTGCATATCATATTTCTATCACCCTGTAGTAATAACGCTGTCACACCACAAGCATCAGACAGGTGCACACTAACCTTCTAATTATTGCACCACTCTTCAACTACCCCCTTGCAACCCACTAATTGATAGAATGAGCGCTATAATTTAGAATACGGCAAAACTGCTGGCGTTTCCAGTGGGATTAATCTAATCTGATCAGACAGAGCATAATTCTCTGAGGTGTAACCGTGCCACATAGGAATATAAATATACTGAGACTAAAGAGCTTGAAGAGGGAGTTTGCCTAATCACATTATGTAAAATGTGAAAATACACAATACATAAGGTGTGGCCAGAGAAACCATTGCTAGCCATCAACTCTTGCCCTTTTTCAAGTTGATATGCACCTGTCAACAATGGACAACGCAATAGCATGGTTTTAACTCACTTGTTAATAAATTAGCAATAGGTAACAAGCTCGTAAATATATATATATACATATATATATATATACATATATATATATATATATATATATATATATATATGGGGTGCATGTTACACTATTAAATATAATTAACCACATGTGTTGTCATTTATGTCACCCCATTAAGACTTGTTCTTATTGATACTGAATATTTTCTCACAGAACGCAGAACCAACAGCGACCGACTTTCAGATATCGTTTGGGACAAGTGGAAAATATGACCATGTGTCGTTATCAATTATTCCCCACATGATGCGCCAATTAGGGTGATTGATGAACAGCTTGATCCTCCTAAATCTGCTACAGACGTGTGCTCAACAGATGCGGTCAAACATTTGGGCTGAGCTGTACTTACATTTTGAAGTCCAAGTATCTACTGGGGGCTTGTAAATATTATTACACTACTGAGCAGAAGTTGTACAAAGCCGGTCCAGGGCAAGAATAGTGGGAAATTTGTTTGTAAAAGTTTTGCAAAATCAGAATTATTTAATTCATCTTCTGCATAAATTAAACCACTACCTTTTCCAACCCATATTACAGAAAAATATGAAAAAAAGTTTATATTTTATACTTTTAATTACAAAGTATAGTCATTTCACCAACATAACACAAAAATATAATAATGCTAAGAGGCTTTTGCAACTCCTTGTGTTACTTTGACATTTTTTTGCAGTGCAAACATAACGGAAAGCTTGAGAGGAAGAGAGGAAAAGTTTAGTCTATAACGGCTTACTATTGTATATACACCAGCTTCCTTCCAGGACACTTGGGGCACGTTTGGATGAGCTGTTAATGAACATTTAGTAAGTAAGGATTTGCTGATAAGACCAGAGCTCTTGAGTGGTTCCGCTCATGCACAGAGCCGCACAGAGCGGTCTGCAACAGCAGGGGAGCAATTTCTTACTAATGTTCTATAACTGCTCATCTGGACACCTTTAGGGCGCGTTCAAACGGGCTGCGACCAGCGATTGGGGCGAAACAATCAGAACCGACACGTTTTAGATTTCATCTCTTGCCATACGGGCTGACCGCTCAGGAGGTGCCCATGTGTTCTGCCTGGCACACCGGGTCACATGCCAATCACCCCACCAGTTTAAGAAGACAAAACACTTATTTGTCTGAGCCCACTAAACCGAACACACAAGTTCCTTTACATAAAAGAGCTTCTAATAGACATTTGTAAAGTGGCTGCTGATGACAGAGGGAATTTTTTTTTTTTATATATATATATATACACACGTGCAATGGTTACAAGCTGCTTTTTCATATTGTCTGTAGCTGTCATTTAAAGTTCACTGGCAGTTTAATTCTTCACATGCCTTTGTGATTGGCTCAGGCATTCCCAAGTTCTCTGCCTGTGGAAACACAGCTGAGGATACTTACTGCAAACACTTCCGTCTTCTCCATTCTCAGAGCAATGACGCTTATATTTCATATTTAAAACTATATATATCTATATATATATATATATCTATGTATATCTATATCTATCTATATATCTATATATATTTATATTTATTTTAGCTATACCAGTTGTGGAGAATATAAAATGTGAGACCATCTGTCTATTTCATGAGGACAGAGATATAGAATATATTTTAAAATAGTCTGACATTAAAAATGTATAAATGTTGAAACATATCAGTTTTACAGGAACTTTGCACTACTGCTCTGTGTTTGGGGAAGCTGTCATTTCTACTATATAACTCTCAGTCTGTGGCTTCCTGCTGCCTCCATTCCCCTCCTCACATCATGTCACTGCCCCTGTCACATGCAGCCCTGTCCTCACTAACACTGGACAGGACACTGCCTCAAAAGATCACAACTGCTGAAAGCATCTGTGCTGCTGAAGAATATGCAATTGGCTACAGGCTCCAACAAAGGGGAAACAAGGGACAGACAGGAGATGAAAATATAGGGGGGAGTACCCTGGTCATGTATTATATAATGTAAGATGATCTGGGGCAGGGACTGGGCGTCAGATGTGAGCACAGGTCGTTGCATCTACAGCAGCTATGTCTCACTTGGGATGACTTTGTTTCATTAGCCAGGCTGGGTATAAAGCAGTATCTGGGGATTGCTGCTGCAGTATCACTAAAGGGAAGGGACAAGAGTCTGAGCGAAAAAAGCCACAGAAAGAACTGGAACGCCAGTACAGGGGTATTTATTCTGACAATAAGACAGCAAGAAATTGGACAAAAAGCCATTGCCTCCTACCAGCTGTAGATAAATATAAAACACAATATGCAATATTAAATAATTGTGCTTAATGCTATACAGATGGAAAGTAATGTATTTATTTTACTAGTGTGCGATGAATGCTCTGCTTTAATAAAGTATCCATCATTTATTGCTTATTACATTTAAAACCAATTATGAATGTAAAAAGGAAGCTAAAATACAAGAAGCCTTAAAAAAAAAAAACAAAAAAAAAACAAAAAAAAAAACAAAAAAAAAAACAAAAAAAAAAACAAAAAAAAAAAACATAGCAGCTTATAAGTTCACACTTCCTGCAATAAACCTACTAACGGACACAGCAGCCGCTTCTAGTGGCCGACAGACTAGTTTGTAAATAGAACTTGAAAGCGGAGGTTCTATCAAGGTATGGAAACTTTTACATATATACTTGTGCATTAGTAGCTCTTTTACATAAGGCGAACTTGTGTTTCAGGTCTTGTGTTCCTGGAAAGTGTATTATTGTCAAGGATTGCTCCTAAATAAAACAAAAAGACAAACCACTAAAAAAAATGTATATTTAATCAATTTTACAGCGACTAGCATTCCTTCATATAATTTAAGTGTACGGATCTGACAGTGCATTCAGAACACAGAAGGCAGTGTATATGGGGGGGAAAAATGGTTCTGTATATTCATATGAGAGAAGGAACAACTCGAGGCATGTGGGAATAGTTGTATAGATGGGAAATAGGGGATAAGTGAGGGGTTTACAACAAAACAGGAAAAAAATGGCTCCCATGCGACGGTTTTTAAACTGCCACAATTTCAGTCATACATTGTTTATTCTAGTTACATATATTTAGAAGCACCAAGGAATTTGGGTAGAGGAGACGCTGGCTTCATTACTACGGCTGGCGCTAGACTGGCGACTGGTTTTACAGAAGAATAAACGGTCCGCTTGGGTGACTGGCGGCCGCTTTCGGATCTTCGCCTCCGCTAGGAGTGGTGAATGGAGAGTCTGTCGCTTGGCGCTAGCTCAGATGGGAGATTAGGTTCCTGTTACAGAAAGGCTGGGTCCGTGTACGGCTTCTGGTCTCACAGGCTTCACCCCCTTACCTGGTAGTACAAGAACAGCACACTCGGAATAGTCATTAACGAAGCTCACAGCTTACTACTGTATTATACAAGGGCTAGATTGGCAACAAATCTCCCAATGTATAATTTAGCAAAAGTTTAATGTGTCAATTATTTAAAAAAAAACTCCTAATATATTGACAAAAACCCAAACGGTTATTGTACTCAGCCATGGTTTCCCAATACACATGAATAGGTTTAAAAGCGAGTAAACCCAACCAAAAAGATTAATATGTAACAATTCCTGCACATTACTGTGCTAAATAACATAACTCAAGTAATACCCCATTCATACTGCACCAAAATCCCGGGTTTTTGCCAGGGCGAGCTCAAACGACCCGGGTCTTGGTGCAGTAGGAATGGTACAAGTCAAAAATCCCGGGTCTAAAAGCCCGGGTCTTCAACCCGGGCTTTATCGAGGGGTAATTCCCGGGTCGGACCCGGGTTGCCTGCACTATGAATGGTGCAACCTGGGTTTTTTAACCCGGGTTGCACAGAAAACAAGCTGATTGGCTGTCTGCCTGTCTCTGGAGGATGAGGTCATCGGTGGGAGCCCGTGAAAAAAACAAAACAGTCACCTTTCAATGACATCACCATTTTTCAGCCAATGAAAACTGCTCTGGTGATGACTCCCACAAATTGCCAGGGCACAGACTTGTGCAGTATGAATGGGGTCAACCTGGGAAATTCCCAGGTCCGAGGTGCAGTATGAATGGTGTTTCTGAGCTGGGACGCTCCGAGCCCCGGTAAAAACCCGGCTTGAAAAACCCGGGATATTGCCGGGGCGGCAGTATGAAAGCGTTATTACCAATGTGTTTATAAACCTCTCCAGCACTAAGTGGACATGTTTGGCAGAGATGCCACCTACAGTTACCGCTTTCATACTGCCGCCCTGGCAATATCCCAGGTTTTTCAAGCTGGGTTTTTGCCGGGGCTCGGAGCGTCCCAGCTCAGAAACACCATTCATACTGCACCTCTGACCCGGGAATTTCCCAGGTTGACCCCATTCATACTGCACAAGTCTGTGCCCTGGCAATTTGTGGGAGTCCTCACCAGAGCAGTTTTCATTGGCTGAAAAAAGGTGATGTCATTGAAAGGTGACTGTTTTTTTTGACGCATAAAGATGATGCTAAAGTGGGTGGTGATTGTTTACCACGTTACTTTTCATCATGGCCGACGACTCACTTTTAGCCCAGAGTTCATGTTTACTAGTATTTTTTTGATGTTTTATGCAGCAAATGAGAGTTTGCTGCAGCTGCTGACACTGTGCACTCTTGCACAGTCCCAGTTCAGGAGGAGGAAGGCGAAGTTTATGGCACAACAGAAGAAAACTCGGTGTCTGTATATGCGCAGGAGGAGAGCGTTTCTCAGGGCCAGCATTGCCTCAGTTTTGAGATTCAGTGCTGCCAGTAACCGAACCATGCGTGCCAGAGAGCGTAGCCACGGAGAAGCTTTCTGGTCTACTGTGGAAGCGTTTGAGGAACAGCAGTGGATGCAACACTTCAGAATGTCACGTGGGACATTTAACTATGTGCTGGACCTCATTACCCCAGCACTTTCCAGGAAGGCCAGTAACTTTGGGAAACCTATTCCACCATGGAGGCACCTTTCTATTGTGTTGTGGTGGTATGCTACCCCTGGAGAATACCGGACAATCTCCTGCTTGTTTGGAGTGGGGATATCCACGGTGTGCACTCTAGTGCATGAAGTCACCACGGCATTGCTGGAAGCCCTGTATCATCGCTTCATCTCCTTACCGCAAGGTCAGCGCCTGGATGATACAATTGCAGGAGTCCTGAAGCGTGGGTTTCCACAGTGTGCTGGAGCCATAGACGGGACACACATCCCCATCATTGCCCCCACAGACAACCATGTGGATTACTACAACCGCAAAGGCTGGCATTCCATCATTCTGCAGGCTGTGGTTGACCACAACTATTGGTAAGCATTTTTTATGGGGTTTTTTTATGTGACTGTGCCATGTGCAATGCGTATTGTAAAACATTGCTATATGTATTTTTTATGTCAGTTTCACAGATGTTTTCATCGGGTGGCCTGGACGTTCCCACGACGCCAGAGTTCTAGCAAATTCAGACCTTTACCAAATTGCTGAGGAAAGACAAGATGGCTGGCTGTTCCCTAGAGAGGTAAATATAGGTGTAATGTTGTATGATGTTTTTGTAATTGAAGCTTATATACTATTGTTTGCTATCAATATTGTATGTATTTACTGCCCCTTTTTATATATAGCTGTACCACTTGCAAAATGCATTTTCACCATATAGTACCAAGTGTACTGCGTTATGTGACCAATATTTTTAACATGGTGACGTGAAACTGCATGTTTTTATTTACAGAAATCTACGTTTGTTGATGGTGTGGAGATACCGTTACACATCATTGGGGATGCTGCTTACCCTTTGAGGCGCTGGCTGATGAAGGGGTTCACTCAGCAACATCACCTGTCTCAGGAACAGATCCGGTTTACACATACCCTCAGCTCTGCTCGGATGGTGGTGGAAAATGCTTTTGAGCGCTTGAAAGGACGTTGGCGCTGTCTATTGAAGCGCATTGACATTGACACCAAGCTTGTGCCCCACGTGGTTGCTGCTTGCTGTATTTTACATAACATTTGCGAAATACAAAAAGAGCAATTTCTACCTGAGTGGAATGTGCAGGAATCTGAAATGCCGGTGCTGTCAGTGGACTCCAGTACTTTGGAAGGAGAGCGCACCAATACCTCTGCTGAACTTATTAGGACCCCCCTCACTGCCAATTTGACCTCACTTGTTTGAATGTACCACACAAATGTAAAAGTAAAAAATATATGTTTATTTCACATATTGTATTTTGTTTTGTACATATTTCCTCATGTCTCTTCACAAAAATATAAAATGACACAATATAAAAGTGCTTACTTGCATGTAGAAAAAAAAACATAATATATACACAAGTAGTAAACAGAAGACACAAATGTGCCCAAACAGTAAGTGCAAATTTGCTTTTCACGTAATATGTGAAGCTAACGGCGTGTTTCCAGATCACACGTAACATACATAACAATTAACTGTTAAACATTTGTCCATAAAACATGATTATTACAATTGCCGATATTGTGGCATTTCTGGTTGCGGAGTCGTTTGGTTACCAGGTGGGTATTCTATGTTGGGGTTACCCATAGGTTGAGCATGTTGTGTATTCTTTACCGGGTTTGGAGGGTTATTGTTGCCCCCGCTGGTACATAGGATAATGTCCGTCATAATAGTAAGGACTTGGAGGAGGTGCCTGTTCCCGTGAGAGGAGTCTGTCCATGAATCCCATCATACACTCACGATTGTCGCGTAACACGCGTTCCTGCATGTTCATGATTTGCATGAGGAAAGAGTCCTGGAGATCCCGCTCATTGTCCATGAAACGCTGCAGTTGTGTATTCTCGTGTTCCCTCATGGTGCTGTCCATCTCCCGCAGTTGATCCATCATGACAGTTATTGTTTTAGTTGCTTGCTCCATTTTGTTGGGCCTTTTGCGTTTTTTAGGAACATTGTAAACTGTACGTAGAAAAAAACACAGTAAAACATACATTAGAATATATAATGTGGCAGAACAAAAAAGCAGTGTTGTAAGCTGATATGTGCTTGAGGTCTCCTCCCTCTTGCCCAGTAGTTTTGCACTGCAACATATGCGTGTTAATGTTTTAATACTTGAGTGTATTATATTTGTCTTTTGGGCTTTTTGTTGATATAGTTCTCTGTTTTTGGCAGTTATGTTTATACAGTTAATTTTTTTTTTGACAATTATGTAGATATATTGGTATGTATATATAGTTGGTTATTATGTGAGATTATTAAAGATACTTACTGTTGGAGCGTAAACTGGGACCTGGCGTAGACTCTGACACCGGCACTGGTTCTGGCTGCGTTTCTTGCGAAGTATCTGTAACGACTTGCGCAGCAGGGAATGGCTGTGAATCGTTCAGTTCGTCCTAAGAAATGTTGGTGTCATCTGTTGTGGCAGAGCACTCCGGTTCTGGGGTGTCTTCTATAGAATCTTCTATTATTACCGTTGGGGCCTCGCTTGTCTGTGTGCTCTCTGGTGGTGTTGGTATAGCTGCATCCACATTGCTAGAAGATGACAGTGCAATTGGATTTGTCAGAGGAGAATGTCCAAAGACCATATTGCACTGGTCATAAAAGGGCCAGTCCATTCTTGCAGCGCCACTTTTGCGCCTGTTGTGGTCATGGACTTTAGTGTACTGCTTTCTCAGGGACTTCAATTTGTTCAGGACTTGTTGCTGTGTCCTCTTTATGCCACGTTGTTAGAGTATTTTGGCGATGTTGTAGTACACTGTGGCATCCTTCACAGTCCCAGTCACTTGCCTTCGAATTTCTTCCTCCCCTCTGACATTCAGCAGCTCACGCACCTCTTCCTCCATCCAGTGTGTCATAATTGCTTTTATTTCACTGAAAAAGTGTGTATTAACAGCAATTATCTCCAACAAACTCCGATTCTGCTTCAGCTTGATCTGCACTCCCCCATCCACCATTTCTCCTAAACTCCTTCTCGAATCTTCCACGGGCTCCCACCGATGACATCCTCCTCCAGAGACAGGCAGACAGCCAATCAGCTTGTTTTCTGTGCAACCCGGGTTGCACCATTCATAGTGCAGGCAACACGGGTCCGACGCGGGAATTACCGATCGATAAATCCCGGGTTGAAGACTTGTACCATTCATACTGCACCAAGACCCGGGTCGTTTGAGCTCGCCCTGGCAAAAACCCGGGATTTTGGTGCAGTATGAATGGGGTTATACCGCTTTCATACTGCCGCCCCGGCAATATCCCGGGTTTTTCAAGCCGGGTTTTTGCCGGGGCTCAGAGCGTCCCAGCTCAGAAACACCATTCATACTGCCCCTCGGACCCAGGAATTTCCCGGGTTGACCCCATTCATACTGCACAAGTCTGTGCCCTGGCAATTTGTGGGAGTCATCACCAGAGCAGTTTTCATTGGCTGAAAAATGGTGATGTCATTGAAAGGTGACTTTTTTTTCTTCCACGGGCTCCCACCGATGACATCATCCTCCAGAGACAGGCAGACAGCCAATCAGCTTGTTTTCTGTGCAACCCGGGTTGAAAAACCCGGGTTGCACCATTCATAGTGCAGGCAACCTGGGTCCGACCCAGGAATTACCCCTCGATAAATCCCGGGTTGAAGACCCGGGTTTTTAGATCCGGGATTTTTGACTTGTACCATTCATACTGCACCAAGACCCGGGTCGTTTGAGCTCGCCCCGGCAAAAGCCCGGGATTTTGGTGCAGTATGAATGGGGTATAAGTGCCTCAGGTCCAGTGATCCACCAGGCTCACGGCTTTATACTGAACTACGCACAGACCATTGGTAACAAAGTACCTACAGAATCAATCCCGGGAGCAGAGGGCATTGTGATTTGCCATGGTTCTACCACTTGAGAATCAAGGGATCAATACAACTTTTGAACAGAGATCTCCATTAATGCCATAGAAGAGTAAGAGGTGATCCTGGCTGTCTTGCATTAATCTGAAATAGGGTTGTGTAGGATGGACAGTACACCACCTCCTAACAGGTCAAAGACCTTATAGTTTGGTCTGCATCCTTCTTTTAGGAATCCTTTGTATAGATAAAGAAAATTCTAACACCTGGGCGTGCCCAGAGAGGTGGCTAAGACTGAAAGGTCAGGGTTTGGAATTTCACCGGCTATTTAGGTCGCTGAGCGAAACATTTTGGGATGTATTTTTGGCTGTTACAATAAACATTCCATCTTTCTTTATTTATTTTTTTAACAGCCATGCTAAAACGTCGGGGCAAGATCAAACTCTGCTTTTGACCCGCATATATAGAAATGGTTTCTTTTTATGTGTTTTGGAAAAAGGCAAGATCACCTTTTGTGCAATTGTACTTAATCACCCGGTCTTCTTGCTTCTCACAGAAAAAAAGAAATTATAGGACTTAACTGAGGACGACTTTGGGTTGACCTGTCTTTAAATGACAAAACTTACACAGATGTGGAGCAAAGAGGTGTTAAAAACAGGGGGTACCAGATGCATTAACTCCCAGCAGCACCTGTGAATTCCAACGAGTGACCTGGACTAACCCACCATATATAGCTAGCGACCTAATTCTAGGAATCCAGTGCAAGATTTCATCATGTCTGTGTCATCAGGGAGAGAAAGGTCCCTTAAGGCAATGCAACAATTTATAATGTGGATGCAAAGTGGTTGAGGCAGCAAATGATCAGTTCATGTGCAAAATACCGTTTAACATTCACTATGGTCATGATCTGGCTATATAAGGATTTGTAGTGAGTATGGGCTTCCTACGTGAGAACTGGCCTGAATAAAAATTGGGACCAATGAACAAAACAAGGCCTGCAAACTTCTATAAACATTGCATATTGGACAGGCCTTTCAGGAAGTTATCATCTTCACATCAGGATTATTTTACACAGCAAGTAAGCCGAACAGGTTATTTCTAAGAATAAACCTTAATATTTCTCTCTATCACGTTTACAATAGACATCAATGCATAGACAAGCACCATGCAATAAACACGTTAGAATATTAGACCTTTCTTCCTGCATTCCATGCTGCCTAGCTAGAAACCAGTATAGGCCGGGGGGTATATTTTTACCTGGAATCTCCGCTGTGATTGTCTTACTGCTCCCTGAAACCTCCTCGTCGTCGTCTGAAGAGCTTGTACTCGAGTCGCAGGTGAGGTCGCTGTCGCTGGTACTACTGTCCTGAAGCAGGTTGTACTTCTTGCGAGCAGCCGCCTCTCTCTTCTGCCTCAATAGCCTAATTCTCTCTTTGTGCTTTTGGCTTCTGTGACCTTTGATTTTGGGAACTCTGCCATTTTGCTTGTCGCTGGACTGGCGGTTTTTCTTGGCCGCCATAGTGGACGTTTCGCTCTCTGACCGGGACCTCCTGGACTTGCGAGCCACGGCAGCTCCTTGACCGGCAGTGTCGCAGCCTTCGGTTATTGCTTCGGTGCGCCGCGGCTCGTTTTCTTCCGCGGAAGACAAGGTGTCCGAGTCGGCCAAGTGTCCGCTGGATGAAGGGGAAAGCATGCAGTGGTTTGAAGAGTCGCTCTCGTACACCCGGCCGGTTGTCGGCTTGTCGCTTTCAGTAGACGCTAGCTGAGACTCCGACGAGTCCCTTCTCAGCTCCATCAGCAGGCAAGGCATTGAAGAAAGTCCGGAAGAGTCTGGGACATCTTGGGCGCCATCCTTCAGAGAAGGTGGCTGAAGATCCAGAGGTCCTTCTTCAGCCTGAGAGTCCGCTTTCTGTTGGGCGACGTGAGGAGGCACTTCAGAATCTCGGAGCTGTTCATCCTTTGCGACCACCTCCATCTTCATGTCAAATATGCAATCTCCACCGGTCTTCAAATCATGGAGCACAAATCTGGAAGACTTCTCGTCACGTTGCTAAATAGTAGCAAATACTGGCATGTACTGGAAGAAGGGGAAAAAACAAGAACCTTAGTGAAGCTCATTATAAAAGGGGCTACGGAATAAGACTTCTTAAAAAAATTGACAATGGGGTGTTAAGCTGTTAAAAGTAATACAACTTGTTTCCAAAACCCTGATCTCAACCATCTTGTAAAAACACAGCATCCATTCCCTGGGACAGTTCTGCGTCATCCATTCTCCAGGTCTCTGTGGCTGGAGAATTTTCTTTTAAATAAAGAACTTGTACAGCGAGGTACAAGTCCCGTTTACTGTGAAAACTCTCTAGGCACTGGAGAAGAGACTGAGCGCGCTGCACCAGGTATGAGGAAACTTAAGTAAAGGTCATTCCAAGTTGTACTAGTCGGGGTGAGGGAAGGATTTGAAACAAATAAAGTTTGGTTGCACCCCTTTAAAGGCCTAAAACAACTTTGTGGCAGATAGTTGCTAATCTTATTTATTGCATAGATAATTGGCTCATCTGAGTGGGTAAACATAACAGTCCAGCAGGACAAAGTTACTCTAGTAGACACTTGTGCCTGAAAGGTCAACAGACCAGGGCCTGACCTAGGTTAAGACGTATGTGTCAGACATCAGAAAGGATTCTATCAAGCGATGAAACTGAATAGCAGGAAACTGGTTAACGTATCTCCTTGTGCGGTAACAGGGTATAAACTGTCTGTCACCACCAGCCCCGACAACTGTGCTGTGTACATTAATCTGCACATGCTAGGACTTATAGACAAGCAGTTAAAAACTCCCCTGGGGGAAGTGAGTCATTAGGCGACAGTAGTGGGTTTCTGCTCTCACAGTAACTACAGCAACTGCTTGAGTGAAGGAGTCTGTATATGTATTTCACACACTGAGTGAGGACACGGTACTACAAGAAAACTGCCAACACGCTAGCTTAGACTGACCGCATATGCACTCAATAGGATTATAGATCTACCATAAGCCTGGCTGTTCACAGAACCCTGCAGGAATATATTGTCATGTCACTCTGAATCTAGATCATCTACTTCTAGAAGAGGAAATTAGATAACACAATAGAAGATAAAGCATCTTTCTAAATTCTGATGAAAAACACCAGTGATAATATAGAAATATAAAAGCAGATATTGCACTGGATGATTGCAGACGCTACAAAGCAAGGTCAAGCAAGCAGGAATTCCCAGCTTCCCAACGCTTCCAAAATAGGGCAAATGGTTTACGACAAGCCAGACGTAACACTGGGATTACGCGGCAGGAAATATTTCATCATTCAATGTTAGAACACATCACTAGTCAATCCTAAGTCAATATAAAAAGAATCACAATTCTCTTGGCAATTGTACTCCACACTGAGTGGTATATAGGGAAGAGTAAGGGCTATAGGTTTATACTTTTCATGAAACTACAAAGTCCACCTTTGCCTCTGTCATCTACCCAGTGTCGGCCGTTTAGAAAACCTCGGCATGTAAAGCTATCTGCACCAACGACTTTAAAACTGCCGACAATGGGTGAGAAGGGGCCATCAGCAGTGACTGCATCCAATACCATAGAATATTCTCTCTCTAGCAGACCTGCCGGAAATGTATCTTGCTAACTAAACAAGTTAGGCAGGGTTTTCCCATTTCCAAAAGCGACACTTGTTCTATTAAATATAATTTGGTGGGATGGGGGGAGAGGAAACAAGAGGTGGATATTTATGCAAAAGCTGGAGAACAGGAAAAGCTGCAATACTGAAGAAGTGCAAAGTATGAGCACAGCAGGGGGAGACATCAGTTGACCAAATTATCGGTCAATTAGAAATATAAAGATAGAAGTTCAGGAAGAGCCAAGTGAAGATAAGGTGGGGAATTCTAGAGCTTCATGTGTTGGTAAAAACAAATCTGGAATAAGTGAGTGCTTTAGGAATCACAAGAATCTTTGGCACCTAGGGGAAAAAAAAAAACCAACACGCTCATCTTGGCACGTATAGGATGATCTCAATGTCCGAGTGCAATAAAACGAACAAACTGCAGGAGCTGGGACGGAGTGGGTAATATAAGCAGGCTGCTCTCTCACTATTGGCAGCTGGGAGTACAAGATACCGCATTAAGGCATTGTGGGAATGTGAGAAGAGACATAAGGTTACAAGCTCTGGGTTTCGTGAAATAAATACACTCCAGAAACACAACCGTCGCAGCCAGAGGGACACTGATGCTGCCCGTGGAGAAGTATGGACGAGGAGGGAGTATTTCCTTTATAAAACATTAACAGTGAGAGTTGTATTGCAGCCACTGCACAGAGTGAAGCGGGCACAGTTCAATTAGCTAATCTGCTCGGTTTCCTATTTTCAGAAGTGATATCTCTTGATGCGTGTGATGTTAAGCGGAGGCCAAAACGTCTACAAATGTGCTAAATGCTATTTAAAGCTGCATTATACCAGCAAGTGTAAAACTAGCTACCGAATGGAAGCTACCTTCTAGGTAATTTCAGTGTCTCACATTAGGACAAAACGGACTGTACAAGCAGTAGCTTTTCCAAACTTTTATTTGGAAAATAAACCTGCTACAACACTATCACAGCAGGTGATGGATAAAATTTTCCAAGGAGAACAGCGTGAGCCATTATTCTACATTTTGCATTATAAAAAAACAAAAATAAAACAACTGTCTAATGACAAAATGCCACCAATATAATATTATGTTGTCATTTGAGCGTGCACACTCATCTGGGGTAGACAAAATGTTGCAATTAGGAGCCATTCAGGCAAATCTATAAACTAGCAGGATATTTTAAGGAGCCAACCATTAACTTTATAAAAGTCAGGTACCGCAGTACCGGTACTACAAACACTGGATCAGCCATTGTGGGTTAAGTCAATACTCAAAACGCATCCTATGGTTTCACTAGAAACTTGAAGGGTCACATATAACAAATTGACCTACGCACTACAGAGAGGTCAGTTTTAAGTAATTTGCAAATAAATGCCAATAAATTCATAAGTCTGTAAAGGAGCAATCAGATGTAAGAAATGAGTAATTTCGTTTTCCCAAATTCATATGCTGTGGAGTCTCTTATGAACTAGGCCTGACCAATACACAGAGAGACTTGGCCAAAGCACCCATGGACAAGGAACGGTTTTCTTATATCCGAGTCAAATAATCAGAACTCTTCCAATATGTATAGATACATCATTTAACAAATATACTAGAAGTTGCAATATAATAAATAAACAAGAGATTGACCAGTTCTGTCCAGACCAGATAAGACATTTAGTTGCAGGAGCCAAGTAGCCAACACTCCCAAAATAGATCCATGACAACACTGAGCATCTCAGCGTTTCCGAGACTGTATCCACCGGGTAGAAACAAAAATGGATGAATATTCAATGTACAAGGCCAATCTCCATCCTCTATTCAGGATATACTCATTTCCTGCACCTCAATAATGGATCACACACCCACCATAAACATTCTGAGCCACAGGATTTCTGACACTTGGGTAAGTAACCGCTGATTGGGAGATGGTTCACAGAGGGGATAGAACAACCACATGTATGGTCATAACTGTCCCGTATGTTACTAATACTAAGTTTCTGTCTATGCAATTTTACATTCATGAAACAATACATCTCAGGACTTGGACAACACTCAATGATTACAGAGATACATGCTGAGAGACAGGACATCCGACTAGCAAAGGGCCTACCTACACTGTCCATGCAGACACACCGCTTACCATCAGAAAATTATATTATTGTTTATTTATGCTACAAAGCTCTGCACAGAGTACAGTACATGTTACCATTCCCGTCTGTCCCTACCCCACTGAAGCTCACAATCTAAACTCCCTACCACACACACTAGCCAATTTACCTACCAGTATGTTTTTGGACTGTTGGAGGAAACCCATGCAAACATGTGAAGAACATACAAACTCCACACAGATAGGCGCTTGAAGGAATCGAACTCATGACTCCCAGTGCTGAGGCACAGCAATGCTAACCACTGTGTGACCATATTAACCAAAGTACATATTAAAAAAAAAAAAAGCATATCCCAAATACCAGAGTTGAAAACTAGGATTGTGCTTCTTAAAAACAGTTGCTAAGAAATGGAGGGACACAAGTACTCTGCCAAACAGAAACGAGGTTGGTGACCGCTTCAGAAATTTAAATGGATTCTAGTCCAACAGTGTAATAATACTGACCGTATACTTTAAAATTTAACAGACATCAAATAAAGCCAACTTAAATGGGGAAGCATTTAATATTTACAAATAGCAGACTTGTGTCAACATTTTTAACAGTCGTGTCCCAATTCATAGCGTTTTATTGCATTGGGAGAAGCGCGGTGCTTTTAAAGCTCACAGACGATGACTGAGCTCTCCGAAACACTCTGGGTAACCGTCTGCTCCCATGTAATACATTTCAACTTTAGAGCGATATAAGGGCTTTGGAGATTGTCAGTTTTGAAAGCCACTAAGCTATTAAAAGCCCACGTGACATCCTTTTACTGACAGAAATAAATTATTTCAATTTAGAGCATTTACAAACAGTGATTTAAATGTGAAGTGAAAAGCACCAGTGGAACATCACTATAAATAGTGGATATTACCATTAGGAAATTAAAGACTTGCAAATTGGAGACTAAAATGCTCGAAAATATTACTACAGTATGAAAAATGTGTGGTTCGTGCTCAGGAAAGGTTGATCTTGTCCATATCACAAGAAGATATTTCTAGTAGTTTACGAAATAAATTCAAGCATCTAACTGGCTGATTTGGGCAACATGTCTTCTACAGTTATCAGTGGAACAGTTCCATATATGCACCTCTGACTTAGAGGATCAGGAGAAATTAAAATAATGAATTACTTTTATTCTTATTGTTAAAACTTAGTTTCAGTTTTATTTTCCTCATTGGTCTGCTGCAAACAGCCAGGGGCTGGAGTGGAATCAGAGGAGTTTAAAGGTGTAACAAGACAACATCTTCAATGTGATTTTGGAGAGAAGAATGAAAAAAAAATAAGGTTCTGCTCATAAAAATAAGAGTGTAGAGAAAAGTCCACATTGGGAATAAAAGATGTAATCAACATGTACAGTTCAGATACCAATCCATGTGAGCAACACATAGTATAAAGGGGTGGTATAGATGGGGAGCACTGTTTAACAACAGATTATCTGCATTAAAGTGCATCCAAAATTAATAGAATTAAAATACTAATTACATTACACATCACCCTCTTTATAGCACCTCTTCTGACTTATGCTTTAATCTGTTTCTGCAGCAAGTGATGTGTTCCACATATGGAGACAGATTAAACCAGTTGTTCTGTGACATTGGTACAACACTGAACACACAGAAATATATCACAAAAACAATGCGATGTATATGACACGTAAACACATCCAGTGACCCAGACAGTTCTCTATTCCATATAAACCAAGCTTTTACTGCTTCAATACAGTATATACTCATAGGGGTATATTCAATTCTTCCGAATCCCCGCAGCGTTAAAACTATTGTGGTTATTACGGTACTAGTAAGCTGGATTTCAGCTCAGGGAGCTGAAATCCAGCGAGAAAACTACCGTAAAAATGGTAATAGTGCGCGGAGCGTGAGATTTTTGCCGTTTCCACCAACAATTGAATATGCCCCATAGAACCTGCTAGACATATAATGCACTAACAGAAAGACAGCAATCAGGGTGGATACATGAGACCACTGGTTCTATATAGTATATGGGTATCTTACACATGTATGGGTGTATTTAGTAGTCACCCCAGGCACTATGGAGGTTGATGCAATATATAACAGTGACATTCACAAACGCAAATCATATATATATATATATATATATATATATATATATATATATCGATATATATATATATATATACACACACACACACACACAGAGATGAGGGGGACAGGCACTCCCAGCAGGTATTGAGAGGGGCGGTCTTTAATCCATTTTATTCACTTACATCCTTGATAACGATGACATTAGGAATTGAAATGTCAGATTAAAGACCCCTTTTCCCAGCACCTGCTTACTGCAAGTGCCATGCTCAGTCCTGCTGGTATCTATACTGCACCACCACCCCCCCCCAACTTCCACACCTGCTGCTATAATGTATATATCTTACACACTACAGAAACCCCACTTCTATGATGACAGGGATCAGAAATGTTTAGGGGAGATTAAGAGGGTGGTTGAGAAATATTATAAGCTTGCCTGAAGAGCTGGGTTTTCAGAGAACGCTTGAAGGTTTGGAGACCAGAGGAAAGTCTTACATCTATATAAATTACTTCTTAAGTTACAGTGTGTAGTAATATCTCATCACCCCCATCAGTCACTGTCCCAGAGGAGCTCACACTCTGTATTACCAGATACCCCGGATGTGGGGGTGGATGAGTATCCCCAGGGAGGAGGGATGACAGTGGGATACATGGATGTCCCTGGTGAGTGGGGGTGGAGGGGATGGATGTCTCCGGAGGACGCGGGCCCCCCCTCGGCACAGGCCTCATGCCCCATATAAGCCGCCGGCCCTGGGCCTAACCTGAGCCCTCTCACCGCTCACTCACCGGCTCGGCGGTCAGTCAGTGCCCGGGCCCCCTCCTCCGTGGAGCAGCGGCCTGGTGCATCCCCCCGACCTCTCCCGTCTCACCAGCCGGCCACCCTAGCGCCAAGATGTCATCGCAGTGCCGCTCACAACTCCGCTGCTGGCGTCACTTCCGCTGCAGGCGGGAAGGGGCGGGGACTGCTCCGCCTCCACCAATGGGGGAAGAGGGACAAAAGGGGCGGAGCGGGAGGACACAATGCATTCGTGAGCGAGAGTCTTCCTCTCTATGGTTGTACAGAGCTACGGTCTGGCCGCCGGCTCTATGACGTAGAAGGAGCCGCCATATTGGAGGTGGCAGGGCGAGACACCGGAAGTAGCGGGTGCAGGTGAGTGAGGGGTGTTTTGGGTGACATGTGTGTTGGGGGGACTGTCTGTGGGGGTCTAGCTGTGCACAGAGCAATGTCCATCTTGTCTATATGTTCCCACCCTTTAAGCTCCCTGTTGCCCCTGTCACTCTTACACTATGCTGCTCTGACATCTAACTAACCTATACATTACTGGCTGAGCAGGGAGATAGTCACAGAATATGACTGTCAGTAAGTTTACTGACTACTATCAGCCCCCCTGCTTCCATGGAAACCTCAATGCTCTACCTCATTGATTTATGCTGCATTAAATCCATTACATTAACCTTCAGGGGAGTTTGTAGCATTGATTGGTCTCTGTTTGTTATTTGGCAATAGCCCAAAATACAGAAAACTAAATACATGAAGAAATTAGGAAATGACGGTGACATCTTTGATAAAACAATGTATCACTTTGTATTCTGGGGGAGTTTTTGGTCTGGGATAATAATATTCCAAATAAGAAAGGAGGAAAAGGGTCTGTAAACAAAAAAACAAAAACACCCAGGACCCCATATTCTATGGATTCTAGCTACATCATCATCATCACCATTTATTTATATAGCGCCACCGATTCCGCAGCGCTGTGCAGACAACTCATTCACATCAGTCGCTGCCCCATTGAAGCTTACAGTCTAAATTCCCTACAACACACACACACACACACACACTAGGGTCAATTTGATAGCAGCCAATTAACCTACCAGTATGTTTATGGAGTGTTGGAGGAAACCGGAGCACCTGGAGGAAACCCACGCAAACACGGGGAGAACATACAAACTCCACACAGATAAGGCCATGGTCTTGAATAGAACAATAAAACACCCATACTCTATGGATTCTAGCTGCATTCTCTCCTATGTATGAAATCCTGGGGGTAGATTTACTAAAGCTTCTTAAAAGTGGAGGTGTTGCCCATAGCAACCATTCAGATTCTACCTGTCATGCCTCCTAGTACAGTCTAGAAAATGAACGCTAGAATCTGGTTGCTATGGGCAACACCTCCATGTTTCCTTTTTTTTTTTAGAAGTTTTAGTAAATCTACTCCTAGAACTGCTTTTTATTTATTCTTGTTTTTAATATCCGCTCTTTCTCTAATCACACCCTCAGTCCACTGACTAATATGAATTGAGACCTGTTTTGGCCACCGAGTGCTTCCTTTGGCTGAAGTAATAATATACATTTATTCTCTCAGGTCTGGTGAGTCCTGATAGCCCCACTAAGAACCTGGATTCTTTGAGGTGTATAATTTTTTTTGGAAGAGACCTGAGTTTGGAAGCTCAGCTCTGTTGAACCCCGATGGGCGATGGCCGTCTCTCTGATAAGAAGAGGGATGAGGGCTGGAGGGTTTGGCTCTTGGTGTTTCAGGAAGAATGTCTTCTCCAGGATATCACAGGTTTCCGCAAACCTCAGACAACACAGTCCGGGAAAGCTGCAGACGAAGAGTGAGGAGGATGGGAGCCGGACCTTCTGCACTACAGGTAAAGAAGTGATTCTACTGGTAAATTTATATATTGGTCTTTGTAATTTTCACCAGCAGATTCCATTGTAGTCTGTGAAAGTTATGTTAGCTTGTAGTATTTTGGTGGACTTTAAAAACCACTTTTGGTAATTGCTATATATTTAAAAGCCAATATATAATTGTGAAATAAAAAAATCTGGAATTGCAGTTGGAGCTTCTAACACAAAAAATATATCAGAAAACTTTCGTATGGTTTTCTGATATATATTTTGTGTTAGAAGCGCCAACTCTAATTCCAGATTTTTTTTATTTTATCATCATCATCATCACCATTAATTTATATAGCGCCACTAATTCCGCAGCGCTGTACAGAGAACTCACTCACGTCAGTCCCTGCCCCATTGGGGCTTACAGTCTAAATTCCCTAACACACAGACACACACAGACAGAGACACAGACACAGATTAGGGTCAATTTGCTAGCAGCCAAATAACCTACCAGTATGTTTTTGGAGTGTGGGAGGAAACCGGAGCACCCGGAGGAAACCCACGCAAACATGGGGAGAACATCCAAACTCTTTACAGATAAGGTCATGGTCGGGAATTGAACTCATGACCCCAGTGCTGTAAGGCAGAAGTGCTAACCACTACGCCACCGTGCTGCCCACCCCCATTTTATAATTTAGAGCACATTATAGTGGATTGTGTGCAGGATTATAGAGGGCAGCTCCTTTTTTCTGTCAGCGCAGGTACACCAATTATTTTTCTACAATATATAATTGTGCAACATCGTATACGGGGTATAGCTATGCCATGTGCTGTCTGGCACGTTTTGCTGTGTAAAACTTCACCACACACAGGCAGATCAATGTCACCTAATGTTTGAACTCACAAACGTGACTATACATGTTGCCGCCACTTTAGGTAATAACAGTTGTTAAAATCACAACTGTATGTAACGGACATGAGTTTCTAGGGTAAAGTAAATCTTCATCATCATCATTAATTTATATAGCGCCACCAATTCCGCAGCGCTGTACAAGAGATTTTTGTCATTCACATTAGTCCCTGCTCCACTGGAGCTTACAGTCTAAATGCCCTAATACACCCAACAGAGAGGCTAGGTTTAATTTTGTCAGCAACCAATTAACCTACCAGTAAGTTTTTGGAATGTGGGAGGAAACCGGAGCACCCGGAGGAAACCCACGCAAACACAGGGAGAACATACAAACTCCACACAGATAAGGCCATGGTCAGGAATCTAAATCATGACCCCAGCGCAATAAAGTGGCAGAAGAGCTAACCACTGAGCCACTGTGACAAGGGGCTAACTTCTTAAGACACTTCTGTCTTTTTTAAAATAATTAGACTTTTCTTTTCAAAGGTATTTAAAGGTCACAATAAGTTTCTTATTGGAGTCGAATATAGTTTATGACTTGTCCATTCTCCTATCTTTATGCTGTATATAGGTTGATGTCTTTATTTTTGTAACCATATAAGCACAGTGATATTGTTATCAAACATTGGTTTATTTTAAGGCGTTTAATATTGTAATAGTTTTTTGGGTTTCAAAAATCTGTGTTTCACACGTGGGCATCTGTGTTTAAAATCTTAATAACTGGTCGGCTAAATGAAACGCAGTTTTAAATGTACAGGAAGGGATCAGTGGTTTATTGTGGGTGTCCTGTAGGGAAAGTGATTGACAAACAAAGGGTTCATCATCATCATCACCATTTATTTATATAGCGCCACTGATTCCGCAGCGCTGTACAGAGAACTCATTCACATCAGTCCCTGCCCCATTGGAGCTTACAGTCTAAATTCCCTAACATACACACAGACACACACAGACACAGACCGAGAGGGAGAGACTAGGGTCAATTTTGATTGCAGCCAATTAACCTACCAGTATGTTTTTGGAGTGTGGGAGGAAACCGGAGGACCCAGAGGAAACCCACGCAAACACGGGGAGAACATACAAACTCCACACAGATAAGGCCATGGTCGGGAATTGAACTCATGACCCAGCGCTGTGAGGCAGAAGTGCTAACCACTTAGCCACCGTGCTGCATTAGTTGCATTAAGCCCTTAACACGCTTTGCCGTTGAGTCAGGTACCCAACCCCACCGTCCCGCCAGCTGGTGAAGACCATGTACCTTGAAATCATTGTAAACCAGTCTACTTCAGGCCCATGACCCAGTGTTTATAACAAATACAAGACAAGGCAAACTATGTCATTCTGTATTTAAGTGTTTATTCCTCCAATGTAACGCAAATGCAGTACGTCCTGACAAACCGTATTCGTGTCACCAACCGTAAATTGTTACGTAAATTGTGAGCCCGCTGTGGTTAATTTTGGCTTGTACTTTTCACACGTTGTGTTTGGCTGAAGGTTGTGTTGTTTGTGTTTAGCCGCCCCCCAGTCTGACGAGGACAGTGCTACAAAGGACCTGAGCGAGGACATGTAAGTACCAGTTGTTCCCTGTATCGTGATAATTGGGGTTATTTTTAACCAGCTGCCTTTTCACCTCTGAGTGTAAGTAAAATACTAAACTTGTTGTCTCAGCCTGGTCCATGCACCTGTCTTGGGGTTTTCTCCACCTTTTGAATGATATTTTATACAGCCCTCCTCTTAAAGCCCTGATGTTTGTACGGTACAGCTGTCCTAGGCTTCGGAGGCCCTGGGAGGGACCCCAGTAATGTACTAATTTAGGGGAACAGTGGTTGTGTAGTAGAGAGTAGATAGAAATTTCCCCTGTTTAGAGGGAGTCCATTCAGATATAATCTATGTAAGGTTAAAGAAGAACGCCGCCTGCACTATAATATACCTGTTCTCCCTTTATAATGCTCATATAGTGTCTCGGGTATAGAACTCTCAGGCTTCAGTTTAGCGGGCGGTGTTAGACATAGCGGGGGGAATTCAGTTGGCCGCGTTACTGTAAAAAGTATCGCTGCCTGTGCACTATTACCGTTATTACGGTAATAGTATGCTTATATACCGTTATTACGGTAATAGTACGCTTATATACCGTTGTTACGGTAATAGTACGCTTATATACCGTTATTACGGTAATAGTATGCTTATATACCGTTATTACGGTAATAGTACGCTTATATACCGTTATTACGGTAGATTCAACACCGGCTTTTTGCTCACAGCTCCCTGAGCTGCTGGCAGAAAGCCGGGTTAAATCTACTGTAATTACGGTAATAGGTTTAACGCTGCGCTATTTCGGGGGGATTAAATCCCCCCCAGTGACTACTACATGATATATGTTTTGTACATACGTACGTCTCCTATTAAGTGACAATTTTCAAGTTTTTTAGGGCATACATTGTATATCGCTAGTTCTATAAGTGCGTGTTTGTGTTTCCTCCTTCACATCGCAGAGTGGATGTTGTGTTTATAGACCGGGCCGGCAAGCGGATTCCTGTGCAGGGGAAGGTCGGGGAAAGCGTATTATACCTAGCCCATAGATATGACATTGAGCTGGAAGGTATGTATATTCTACATAATCTAGGTATGGATGTTATTTTCATTGCTTTTGGGTATGATACAGAACCTCTCTGTGGATACAACTGTATTCAATGCACAGAGCAGACTAGAGTTATGTCATATCCAAGGGCCACCAATAAACATCTCTGAATAGAAGATATCAAGTCATTGGTGAAGACCATGAAAGAATGCCTGTGATATAAGCAGTGTATTTGGTACATTTTGCAGGTGGGGGGGTATACAAACTTGAAAATATAAGAATTGATGTTCCATGGGTTCCTAGTGAAACAAGTGGCTGCATTCTCTTTAACCACGTGGACTTCATTTCTGAAGCACGAAACGTGTTGGAATTGCACTGGAGTGTTTGGACAGACCACATATCGCGTTTCACTCCTACCCTCCGCTCTCCACAAACTAGAAGTGCATCTAGGTTTGCGGGAAGGCAGAAAAATCTTTTTAGCGGTGCAGTGTGCCAAACGCGACTGTAAAGTGTGATAGGCTTTTCTCTAAAAGACCCGCACGATCTCCACCAGTTCAGAGCTGGTGCAAAATAAGTCCCTATGAGAAGTGGTAAACGCTGCTGACACCAGCAAGGAAAATCCTAACAATTCACCTTTCCACCCATTATCTTATCGTAAAGATGATTTTATGTTTCCCAAATGAGACCCAAAGAGACTACTCTTGCAAATCCATTGATCGGCCACTAGGTGGCAGTCAAACATAGCTTTTCTTTTATGTTTCATACTTTTAAATTCCATTTGAAACGTTATCCATACTTAGTCAGTGTTTTATAATTTATGCCTAATCCTGGCCTACCACCCTGTCATATAGCAGCAGATATCCGACATTTGGCCCAATATCGAAGCATATGGCCTGGAGACGACCAATAATAATCAATTGATCAGATTATTATTGGGAATGTTGGTGAATGTGGAAAGTGTGCACAGTCATTCTCCGTTATGGAACACCGATCTATTATACAACACAGTTTTCCAAATTACAAAATGACCACGAGAATCATTAACTATTTTTTGTTGTTGGTATTGTTCATTTAAGCTCCACCCACCTTGGACAATAAGCCCATTACAAAGAGCAAGAAATTAGGACCAATAATACTTCCACTACTTTTCAAGGTGCACACCCCAAATGCGGTATATCCATCCCTTCATTCATCTACATAATCATATCACCCTGCATAAATAATCGGGGTTCAGGCAGATCGAAGGTGCATCTTGCCGACTCATCCCACCGGCTGCTGTAAACGTTTGCGCTGATTACTTGCCATGGTCTAGCGCAAATGTTGCACTTACATGAAATGCTTGTAAACGAGCTCTGCAGACTTAATAAAACTGCGGTATTAGCAGTGATGTTTGTGAGTGCAGGTTTATGGTATTGTGTACCCTGACACCATGTGGGATCTGTTGCTCAGAAAATGCTGATAAGCAGAGACTAATAAGTGTAATGCCGGGGTCAGGGGTCATTGTTAAATGTCACAAGATCCGAACCGCATTTTCGTCATAGAATGTTCTTTGTTTTTGTTACACTTACATTACGGTAATACCCATATAATCACTGAGATTGTAGACCTTTGTCAGTATCGTGTGCCTGGACAGATGTTGGTTATACCCAAGTCTTTTATTTTTATATAATATATATATATATATATATATATATATATATAATATATATATATATATATATATATATATATATATATATATAAAAATTTATATTTATTTTTTTTTTTTACTTTTCATCTCCTGTGGAAATAATGCATACATAAGTCAGTGCAGGGTTTCCTATAGTCACTCTTTAGGGAGCCCTAACGGTGCATGTTTTCCAGATCTCCTTGATGGGAGCCCAGGTGTAATTATTACTGACTGATACATTGTAACAGATCCATAGGTGGTATAATTATATCATTGATGATCTGTAAAACCTGCCCTGTTAGGGGTTCCTGAGGACTGGATTTGGGAAACACTGTTCAGTATATTCCCAGCTTTACATTGCGTTTATTGTCTCCTTCACCTTATTTTAAATACTTATTTTTACTTCATTAAATTGTGCTGGTTGCGCTAACATTTATCACTCACAGGAGCCTGTGAATCGTCTCTCGCCTGTTCCACGTGCCACGTGTTTGTGAGCACGGAGTATTTCGATAAACTTCCTGAGCCGGATGAAAGGTAATCTGATCACGATCACTTAATAATAATAATAATAATATGCCTATTTCATGAAATTTTATCACCATTTATTTATATAGCACCACTAATTCTGCAGCGCTCTACAGAGAACTCACTCAAATCAGTCCCTGCCCCATTGGGGCTTACAGTCTAAATTCCCTAACACACACACACACAGATAGACTAGGGTCAATTTGTTAGCAGCCAATTAACCTACCAGTATGTTTTTGGAGTGTGGGAGGAAACCAGAGCACCCAGAGTAAACCCACGCAAACACGGGGAGAACATACAAACTCCTCACAGATAAGGCCATGGTCGGGCATTGAACTCGTGACCCCAGTGCTGTAAAGCATATACGTTGGCTTTTGTCTGCCCCAATTAATAGTAAAATTATAGTTTTGTTATGGTCTTTGATGGGTTGGGTGGGTATACATCTTTTTTTATTCTACCCTACCTACTTGTGAGATTAAGATGTCATCTTATATGGATCAATTCAGTTTGAAAAGAATGCAGTCTAAGCGCTCGCGTTCCCCTCCTTCCAACATTAGAACATTGCTGTGAGGCCCCAGAATGATCATTAGATTAAAATAGATTGGAATAAAATTGAACATATACATAGGATTATCTGTAGTAATTTTCCATCCTCATCTGTCTATGTAGTTCTAGCATCAGGCTCAGAAGGCAGCCGCCGGGTGGATATCAGGCAAAAAGAACAGGATCTAGTGTAGTAGAATTTATTAAACATTGAGTGATCCACATATAGTAATAAAATTACACTGAGCTCATCTGGAATAAAGGTGTAAAGTCCAAGTTCTATAATTCTTCTCCAGGAATGGACACCTACAGCGTCAGGTAGACAAGAAGCATAAATTATCCTCAAATAAGGGCCAACGCGTTTCGCTCTTCCTCTGAGATAATAGCTATATTTAGTGGTTTCATTTGCTCAGTTTTTTTTCAAACAAAAAACCTAGTGGGAGGAGTGTCTAAAAATATCTATTAAACTCACTTTGACTTCCTCAGGAGGTTATCTGGAGTAATTATGAGACAGAGGAAGGAGACTTCATATGCAATGCGAGTCTCTTCAACTCCAGCATCCTTTGTGTACATCAGCTCACACAGCGCATTTTACTGGGCAGGAGAGCTGACAGAAGCGGTTTGTAAAGAAGTGTGAACTGTTTAGCACATTGGGTTTGCTCCACTGCAGCCCTGGGTGAATGGGTGGGGGCAAAGCTTTCTTTTTTTTTTTTGAACAAGAAGTAATCTTTGTAATAAATGGGTGAGACATCTGAAAGCGCGTTTCACTATGGGTCCTGGCTCGTAAAAATCTGTCACTGTGACATTGCCACGGGGTGAGACTCATTGTCTTTCTGCTTGTACAGGGAAGACGACATGCTGGATATGGCTCCAATGCTCCAGGAAAACTCAAGACTCGGATGCCAGATCATCCTCACCAAAGACCTGAACGGAGCCGAGTTCACGCTGCCCAAAATAACGAGAAACTTTTACGTGGACGGCCACGTGCCGAAGCCCCATTGAGGGGCTCGTTGGTAGATGCTCATGGATAATATGTCACATAACGCACAAGAGGGAATTTAGCTGCTATGTAGGACGTGAAACGCGTTGTCTATATACTCTTTCCTGTTACGCTGGAGACAAACAGGCGATGCATTCCTCTAGCGGAGGATCCCTACTTCCACAAGTCCTCTCTCCACCATAAAACCTGCCGTACTTTATGGGCACATTAAATCCTTCCCTTCCTGACCACCGATCTCCTCAGCCCCCTGGTAACAGCGATGGACGGCGCCAGACACTTATATTTATTAAATGCGATCACAATGACCGTGGCGGATCTTCTACGCAGTTTGGTTGATACTTGATGTAAAAATGCACTAAAGGAAAAGCAAAAATATATGGGGGGGAATTGTTACATTTAAATGTTGTTTGATACTATATTATAAATATTTTTTAAAGATCAAAACCTTTCTGGTAACCGGTACCGTTTCACACTATAATATTAAAAATGTTGTATAGAGAGGTCTTATTTAAATGCGTTGAATCTAAAGTCAGGTCATTTACTCAGAAAAGGAACGGTCACATCATGATGTAGGTAAATTAAAGTTTTCAGATATGTTTGTATTAAAGAGTTAATTTGCTGCTCATCACTTATACAAAGGGGAGGAACCAGTATTCTGCCAATCGGTTAACAACTAGTGACCTCACTTACTTGGTCGCTAGTTTCTAATTAATGAATCCTTCCTCAGAGATGTCACTAGTTCCTGTTGAATTGATATTCGTTCTCATAAATGGGTATTTTGCCTCTAGGCTGTATTCATATGAATATATTGATTCAGTCCACCAAAACACGGCTTTTTATTAAAAGAAATTCATACATCCAACGTGTTTACAGTAAGTCCCTCTCTCTCGCTTACTGCTAAAATTATACCTGGTAATTTGTTGTCCAATTTTTATTCCAAAGTCATTACTATTATTTTCATGATATTGTGGCCACTAGGTGGCACTGTTTGTTGCCTGTTCAGTGCTTACATTTTATCTTCTCGACAAGAAAGAGCATTGTGGAAAATGAGGTAGTAGAGGTTTTTAATAGTTTGTTTTTAGACAGGCGTTTAATGAGCACATCTGAAGCTCTCCATATACTTTCCAAAATAAATTCTGAATGCAGCCAGCTGCTTAATAACTGTAACCTGAGGGGGGGGGGGGGGGGTTGTAGGCCTATTCCCTCTGCCGATAAGATTTCCTGAGAGTGCATTCATTGTAGCCCATGGAAGACATAAGTGAGCGACAGCTTCCTGTTCGGGTATTTACACGTCAAAGTGGCAAGTGCCAAAAATAGGAGGGACTTCAAGAAAATGCCATTTACATGGCTGGACTGTGAGCCAATGTCAGACTATTGGTCACACATGCTCCAAATCACACAGAGCAGGGACTGTGCTGGGCAATTGTGGACCTTTCCCGCAAGGGAAAGGGCTTCATTCCTCTCCAGGAGCCAAAGGGCCCCAGAGAGGGACAAGGGTCTTCAGTCCCCCCTTTGCCAAAGCTAGGGACGGCCTCTAGATATCCCCAACTGCCGTAGCCAAAAGCACCCTTATGAGGCCAAGGACTGCAGTCCCACCGCCAGGGCCAGGCAACACCTTTGTCCCCTAGGTAGACCGAAGCTTTCACCAGGGGAACTGACTCTTCAGCTCCCACCATAAGGGTGGAGCCCCCAAAAACTTTGAGCGAGGGTCACCCATAAGGGTCTATACCCACACCCCAGAAAACAAGACGTAACAATGGAAGAACATGAAAAAAGTTCTAGTGTTCAATAAATAAATACTCCCAATTAAGGCCCTAGCCTCTCGGCCAGGAATATACAAAATGATCATTAACCCGCCCAAAAGTCTAGGGCAAAGTAAAAATTGTGGTATGTACTCCCTGGTCCCCATGAGCATTTTTAGGCACCCCTCCTACTCAGGCCGCATCAGGGGCACATAGCACCTCGGGCCTCTAGCAGTCGGCCTAATGAGCAGAGGTGGGCGGCTCATCATTGCCTTTAAGCCCCACTGCGTACATCGGCATCTAGACCTGATCTTGGCTAGGCGGCTACTAGTGATACAGCCAAAACTTGTGGGTGCAGATGTCCGACGTCGGTAGGTGGTACATCTTGGGGTTTTTTTTTTGGGGGGGGGGGGGCACATAGTATAGTGTGACGAGATAACCGTCAGTGAAACAGACGGTACTATTAGGTCCTAAGATCTGGAAGACAGCAGTGAATTATATATTTATGAATATTATATATTATATAACTTTGGTCAAATTGTGACTTTTACACCAGGTTTCTCAACCTTTTGCATCAACTTTCCCTAATTGTTTATTAATTTACCCATCGTACACCTTAATGACCCTTTGTAGCTTCATGCTGGTTAAAGGACAATAATGTGCGTTAGTGAGATTTTAGTTAACGCTTTCTTCTGGAAGAACTTTTAAATAGTTTTATTAACTAGAAAAATATAGATTAGACTAAAACACTAAAAATAAACAAAAAAAAAAAAAAACAAGCAAAATACTTTTTCCAGGATTATAGTCCCAATTATTTCCTACCAATTACTGCACCCCCTCATACAGGTGAGAATAGATCTTCATGGATGAAGTTGGCAATAATTTATATAATATATTTAATAAACCGATGCCAACAGCCTCTCGGTGGCTCCGGGTGAACGTCCGTCGTGTCTATATGCCATAAACGCACAGCCCATGGTATTTAAAGCCCGTTTCAATCTGCCCTAAAAAGTCTTTGGGCAGACAATGGGTTAAAGTTTGTACATTTCATTCTGAAAGCCAAGAAACCCTTTATGTCTTTAAATATTAACGCATACCCCCTCTACTTTCCTTAATATAGATTATTTTCTTTACCTATATATTAAACTGTTATTCAATGTTAATGGATATAAGTGCCTTTAAGTCTGTCTGTTGTATCCCTGGGGATACACGTACCGGATTGGGAATCCCTGCTTTATACCAAAGTTACATCTGTTCCTCTATGCTCCAAATCTTTAATGAAACAGGAGAATTGTTTTATGTGTGTGGGGTGAGGTGTTGAAATAGTGTGTAAACAGAGGCCTTTGTATTTCTGGCACTGAGAATTCAACATGTTATTGTTAGAATAATTGTTTTTTAAAATAATAAACACTATAGCGGTGGATACAGCTCTCATATATATTTTTTTCTTCATTTGTTATTGTCCTAGGCTGCTAGACACAATGTTTTCAGATGTAAAGGTCAAGATGTTCCATGTACAACTATATGACAAATAAAGTTGCATGCAGTACTGTATTGTCCATTACTTGTTATCAGAGGGGACAGTGGGGGGCAGAGTCTGCTGCTGTAATTTTGAGGCCAGCAGATGGCGAGAGAGAGCCACGATCCCAATCTCTAGAGCAGTGATGGGTAATCTGTTACCCTGCAAGGGCCAGATGGGGCGACCCTCTAATCTGCAAAAAAGCCACACATTACCCTTAGTTTCAGTAATAAGTGACAATACATTAATCAAAGTAAGAGCCACCACAAAGCCATGCCCTTAGGATATAAAACAGATTTCCCCACAGCACCAAAACACCCCCCAATATCAATATGTCATTTACAAGCCTCTGTTAACCCCCACACACCTAAATACCTATCACTTGCCCTAGAACAGGCCTGTCCAACCTGCGGCCCTCCAGGTGTTGTGAAACTACACGCCCCAGCATGCATTGCCAGTAGACAACCTGTTGATAGCTGGAAAGCCATGCTGGGAATTGTAGTTTCACAAACATCTGGAGGGCCGCATGTTGGACAGGCCTGCTCTAGAACAGCCCGCACCCACCATAACACCCCTCAAATGCCTCATGTCCATCAGACTTCAAACAAAATGCTTCTCAAATCCTCCACTCGCTCCTTACTGGGATGTCCAGTGACCCACCACTAATCTGATAACCAGTGAAACGCCCTCCCCTAAAAATAGGTAGGAATCACGCAGCTCATTCCTGCAGAGGACGACCACATGGTCCGGTCATCAGGTCCCCCACCCCCATGTCATATGTGTGGCTGGCTTATGTTGTATGGAGGAGGTCACATGATTCTGAGGTCACGTGATGTGTTCTGGACAAATAATAAAACCAAAGTTCACCTATCATCTAATTTTAAACCCACCAAGCTCCACCCTCGGGGCAGTACTTGTATAGTAGGAGTTGGGCCTCGGACGACCCTGTTAGAGCCTAAGGTACAGAATAAGATCTGCGGCCAACAGAGTATAAAGCTGAGAAAGAGGACTGATGGGGCAGAGAGCAGGATGGGGCCGGGGGCCACAGGTGAAGGCTCCATCACTGCTCGAGAGAGATCCCGGCATGGCTGCTTCCACTGGCTACAGGAGACGTGTTCACCTCATTTTATAATGTTGACAGTTTATTTATAGAGGCAATAATAAATACTAGTTTTCTATAGAGAATCAGATACGATATTTTACAATAAAAAAGACAATGTTACAAATTGTACAATTATAAACTAGGAGAAGGGTAAATTCACTGCATTAAATCGTAACCAATTCCCTTTTCTACGTACAATATCGGAGGACATCTGTCCATATAAACAGTACTCAGCATCTTCAGGCTGCAAGGTAGTACTCCAGACCCCAGTGATCGGTTGTGGTATTAATGGTACCACCAGATGTGAAAGGATGTAGTAAATGTTGTCTCTGCCGGGCACAAGTCTATGTGCTGCATACACAGGACAGGCAGAGAGCTGGGCACAAGTCTATGTGCTGCGTACACAGGACAGGCAGATGAGGAGCAGAGAGCTGGGCACAAGTCTATGTGCTGCATACACAGGACAGGCAGAGAGCTGGGCACAAGTCTATGTGCTGCGTACACAGGACAGGCAGAGAGCTGGGCACAAGTCTATGTGCTGCATACACAGGACAGGCAGAGAGCTGGGCACAAGTCTATGTGCTGCGTACACAGGACAGGCAGAGAGCTGGGCACAAGTCTATGTGCTGCGTACACAGGGCAGGCAGATGAGGAGCAGAGAGCTGGGCACAAGTCTATGTGCTGCATACACAGGACAGGCAGAGAGCTGGGCACGCCCACTGGTGGGTGTTTTTAACGCTGCGTAGTTTAGTTTAGTCGTCTCTTCTGCTCTGGCAACACGAACTCCATCATGTCCACTTTCATGTTCAGCTCTCTCTCCGTGGCGCTCTACAAGGAGACAACCGAGTGAAATACAAATAACACACTATATACATATATTTATAAAGTCCTATTTCGTAGCATCCTATGGACCACATCGGACCTGTCTGTAGACCTCTTACTGCAGCAGTAGCTCTTACGTCTTCTAAAGTGGTTTCACTGCTTAAATACATTTGATTAATAAAAGCAACTCAATTATCAGACAGCTCATTTTTGTAAATAATTTGTAAAAATTTGGAGTTTCTTAAGCCAAGATGGATTTCTCAAAAACCTCTCCGAGAATACAATGTATGCGTTTGCTGACCTTTATATTATTGCAGTCTATAGTCTGCTGGGCTACACTTGTGCACTGTACTACATAACGCACCTGCTCTATATTAATACAGACATTAGAAGTCCTTTCAGCTGTATAAAAGCTGCTTATATGGTCATGTGACCCTTGCGTAACCTGTGACATTTTTATAACCGACACTGAGGGGGTTAAACATCCCACATAGAATCACTTACAAGTTCTCTCTTTGCTTCTTCTATCTTCACTTGTACCAGGGACGGATTCTGTAACATAGAGGTCAGGCCACACTTAGTATTTTATCTTAAGTTCATGAACCGCACCAAATATTACAGTTCTATAAATCATTAAGGGACTGCATGGTAACGGTCGCCCTGGAAGCTGGAGTCAGCCGTCTACCCCAGCTACGCTCTCCCTGTTTCGTGGGACCTACAGAACGGAGGAACGATACTTACAGGGGCCAAGTCCAGGTAGGATTTCAGCTTCTCCTTCGTAGTGGTAGATTGTACTTTCAGCTCAGTCAGTGTCTGGAGAAGGGAAAGAACCAATAACTCAACAATGAACTAACCGTATAATGTCATTAACCCCTCGTTGTATTCTACTGTAATACAACGCTGACGCACACGTGTTATATACAGACCTCAGAGAGAGACACCAGAGACCGATGTGTTAACGAGTCCTCCATGCCGGCAGAGGACAGCTTATCCTGCAGGACAAACACACAGATCACTACAGAAATATATAGGCTTATATTATAGAATATTAGACGAATGCATCAATGGATGAAATAGTATAAGTGTGTAGAAGCACTGATGGTCCTGTGAGTGCTGCCATATATACAGTGTATCCCACACTTTCCATACACTACTCAGTAATGTCGCACCACAACAGACTTTCAGATGTAATACTATGTTATGCACTGTGATAATCGGACCATTAATGAACGCTTACAGTACTACACATATAACGGGGGGGAAAAAACTGTCAGCGTTACCCTCTCCAATGCGAGTACACAGAGCTGTTGTAAAAGAAGCAGACACAAAGGGAAGAGAACAAGCCAAATGTAACACCTATTCTCCTCCCAAATGGGGTTATATAGATACACATCCTCCATGATTCAGGTCCTCACTCATGGCCGGGATTAGCGACCAGAGAGACTCCATCTGAATCGCTCCCAAAGGAGGGACTTAAAAGCCTTCATGTTCAGGACAGGCCAATCCCTCCCTGTTAGAAACCAGAAGAGGTCTGAATAAGTCCCTTGACCAGAGAGGCACCATCATGTGTACAGTCCCACGTGCGGTCTAAATCCTGGGCGACTCGCAACAGAAACGCCCTGTTTTTCAGGGTAGCTCAAAAAAGAAAATAAGACACCTGTAGGTGACTATTTGCACAGCCAAGGGTCGGATACAGAGTATGGAGCAGACAAACCCGCCCCTTGGCCCCCGTGGCTCTGCAGGTAGGCAGGAGGAACTGTTCTTACATATGTCTATATAGTGGAGGGGGGCCGCGCACGTCTACCTAGTGGAGAGAGGTCACACTCACCTTGGCAGCCTGGATCATGTATTTATATTCCTCTGATTTGTCTTTCAGTTTCTTCAGATTCTGTGATCTCACCTCCACTTTGGCCTTGTCCACACCACATTGTTCCTCCGCTTTCCTGAGATCCCTGAAGTCAAAATGAAACATGGAGCAAACGTTGAACTCTCTCTCTTTGAAATGAAAAGTATAAAGTACAGCGATGCTCCGCTCTCCATACGTTACAATGCAGGACTCTCCCTCTGACTCCATGATACATACAGTAATGAAAAAATTAAGTAAAAAAATAGATATAATAATTGAAATAACTGGGTTGAAGTGTTTGTAGCTCTATAAGCAGATACCCCCACATATGCCTAAATGTTCAACCTAACAAATAGATTTGTCTGATGTGTCTAAAGTTCTGTCGAACTTCTCTGGTTACAGTATTGGAGAGAGCAGCTTCCTTACAAAGCAATTTCTCGCCTCTCAAATAGCTTAATGCTAATCTGACAACACAGATGTCACCCACATCTGTATTTAGTGTACTGGACAATTTAGTTTGTTGACACTTTCTAATACGCACAATAAATACACAATGTAACAAGCCATTTACCAGTATTCCACCTAATCACACATTACTAGACATCACTCACACAGGGGTTATATAGCACAGTACTCACCGTTCCCGGTATTATCCCTAATCACACATTATCAGACATCACTGACACAGGGGTTATATAGCACAGTACTCACCGTTCCTGGTATTATCCCTAATCACACATTACTACACATCACTTACACAGGGGTTATATAGCACAGTACTCACCGCTCCCGGTATTATCCCTAATCACACATTACTACACATCACTTACACAGGGGTTATATAGCACAGTACTCACCGCTCCCGGTATTATCCCTAATCACACATTACTACACATCACTCACACAGGGGTTATATAGCACAGTACTCACCGTTCCTGGTATTATCCCTAATCACACATTACAGGACATCACTCACACAGGGGTTATATAGCCCAGTACTCACCGCTCCCGGTATTATCCCTAATCACACATTACTACACATCACTCACACAGGGGTTATATAGCACAGTACTCACCGTTCCTGGTATTATCCCTAATCACACATTACTACACATCACTCACACAGGGGTTATATAGCACAGTACTCACCGTTCCTGGTACTATCCCTAATCACACATTACTACACATCACTCACACAGGGGTTATATAGCACAGTACTCACCGCTCCCGGTATTATCCCTAATCACACATTACCAGACATCACTCACACAGGGGTTATATAGCACAGTACTCACCGTTCCTGGTATTATCCCTAATCACACATTACTAGACATCACTCACACAGGGGTTATATAGCACAGTACTCACCGTTCCTGGTATTATCCCTAATCACACATTACTACACATCACTCACACAGGGGTTATATAGCACAGTACTCACCGCTCCTGGTACTATCCCTAATCACACATTACTAGACATCACTCACACAGGGGTTATATAGCACAGTACTCACCGCTCCCGGTACTATCCCTAATCACACATTACTAGACATCACTCACACAGGGGTTATATAACACAGTACTCACCGTTCCCGGTATTATCCCTAATCACACATTACTACACATCACTCACACAGGGGTTATATAGCACAGTACTCACCACTCCTGGTATTATCCCTAATCACACATTACTACACATCACTCACACAGGGGTTATATAGCACAGTACTCACCGTTCCCGGTATTATCCCTAATCACACATTACTAGACATCACTCACACAGGGGTTATATAGCACAGTACTCACCGTTCCCGGTATTATCCCTAATCACACATTACTACACATCACTCACACAGGGGTTATATAGCACAGTACTCACCACTCCTGGTATTATCCCTAATCACACATTACTACACATCACTCACACAGGGGTTATATAGCACAGTACTCACCGTTCCCAGTACTATCCCTAATCACACATTACTAGACATCACTCACACAGGGGTTATATAGCACAGTACTCACCGTTCCCGGTATTATCCCTAATCACACATTACTAGACATCACTCACACAGGGGTTATATAGCACAGTACTCACCGTTCCCGGTATTATCCCTAATCACACATTACTAGACATCACTCACACAGGGGTTATATAGCACAGTACTCACCGTTCCCGGTACTATCCCTAATCACACATTACTACACATCACTCACACAGGGGTTATATAGCACAGTACTCACCGTTCCCGGTATTATCCCTAATCACACATTACTACACATCACTCACACAGGGGTTATATAGCCCAGTACTCACCGCTCCCGGTATTATCCCTAATCACACATTACTAGACATCACTCACACAGGGGTTATATAGCACAGTACTCACCGTTCCCGGTATTATCCCTAATCACACATTACTAGACATCACTCACACAGGGGTTATATAGCACAGTACTCACCGTTCCTGGTATTATCCCTAATCACACATTACTAGACATCACTCACACAGGGGTTATATAGCACAGTACTCACCGTTCCTGGTATTATCCCTAATCACACATTACTACACATCACTCACACAGGGGTTATATAGCACAGTACTCACCGTTCCCGGTACTATCCCTAATCACACATTACTAGACATCACTCACACAGGGGTTATATAGCACAGTACTCACCGTTCCCGGTACTATCCCTAATCACACATTACTAGACATCACTCACACAGGGGTTATATAGCACAGTACTCACCGTTCCCGGTATTATCCCTAATCACACATTACTACACATCACTCACACATGGGTTATATAGCACAGTACTCACCGTTCCTGGTATTATCCCTAATCACACATTACTACACATCACTCACACATGGGTTATATAGCACAGTACTCACCGCTCCCGGTACTATCCCTAATCACACATTACTACACATCACTCACACAGGGGTTATATAGCACAGTACTCACCGCTCCCGGTATTATCCCTAATCACACATTACCAGACATCACTCACACAGGGGTTATATAGCACAGTACTCACCGTTCCTGGTATTATCCCTAATCACACATTACTAGACATCACTCACACAGGGGTTATATAGCACAGTACTCACCGTTCCCGGTACTATCCCTAATCACACATTACTACACATCACTCACACAGGGGTTATATAGCACAGTACTCACCGCTCCCGGTATTATCCCTAATCACACATTACTACACATCACTCACACAGGGGTTATATAGCACAGTACTCACCGTTCCTGGTATTATCCCTAATCACACATTACTAGACATCACTCACACAGGGGTTATATAGCACAGTACTCACCGTTCCTGGTATTATCCCTAATCACACATTACTACACATCACTCACACAGGGGTTATATAGCACAGTACTCACCGTTCCCAGTATTATCCCTAATCACACATTACTAGACATCACTCACACAGGGGTTATATAGCACAGTACTCACCGTTCCTGGTATTATCCCTAATCACACATTACTAGACATCACTCACACAGGGGTTATATAGCACAGTACTCACCGTTCCTGGTATTATCCCTAATCACACATTACTACACATCACTCACACAGGGGTTATATAGCACAGTACTCACCGTTCCTGGTATTATCCCTAATCACACATTACTACACATCACTCACACAGGGGTTATATAGCACAGTACTCACAGTTACCGGTATTATCCCTAATCACACATTACTAGACATCACTCACACAGGGGTTATATAGCACAGTACTCACCGTTCCCGGTATTATCCCTAATCACACATTACTACACATCACTCACACAGGGGTTATATAGCACAGTACTCACCGTTCCCGGTATTATCCCTAATCACACATTACTAGACATCACTCACACAGGGGTTATATAGCACAGTACTCGCCGTTCCCGGTACTATCCCTAATCACACATTACTAGACATCACTCACACAGGGGTTATATAGCACAGTACTCGCCGTTCCCGGTACTATCCCTAATCACACATTACTACACATCACTCACACAGGGGTTATATAGCACAGTACTCACCGTTCCTGGTATTATCCCTAATCACACATTACTACACATCACTCACACAGGGGTTATATAGCACAGTACTCACCGTTCCTGGTATTATCCCTAATCACACATTACTAGACATCACTCACACAGGGGTTATATAGCACAGTACTCACCGTTCCCGGTATTATCCCTAATCACACATTACTAGACATCACTCACACAGGGGTTATATAGCACAGTACTCACCGTTCCCGGTACTATCCCTAATCACACATTACTACACATCACTCACACAGGGGTTATATAGCACAGTACTCACCGTTCCCGGTACTATCCCTAATCACACATTACCAGACATCACTCACACAGGGGTTATATAGCACAGTACTCACCGTTCCCGGTATTATCCCTAATCACACATTACTACACATCACTCACACAGGGGTTATATAGCACAATACTCACCGTTCCCGGTATTATCCCTAATCACACATTACTACACATCACTCACACAGGGGTTATATAGCACAGTACTCACCGTTCCCGGTATTATCCCTAATCACACATTACTAGACATCACTCACACAGGGGTTATATAGCACAGTACTCACCGTTCCCGGTACTATCCCTAATCACACATTCCCAGACATCAGTCACACAGGGGTTATATAGCCCAGTACTCACCGTTCCCGGTATTATCCCTAATCACACATTACCAGACATCACTCACACAGGGGTTATATAGCACAGTACTCACCGTTCCCGGTATTATCCCTAATCACACATTACTAGACATCACTCACACAGGGGTTATATAGCACAGTACTCACCGTTCCCGGTATTATCCCTAATCACACATTACTAGACATCACTCACACAGGGGTTATATAGCACAGTACTCACCGCTCCCGGTACTATCCCTAATCACACATTACTAGACATCACTCACACAGGGGTTATATAGCACAATACTCACCGTTCCTGGTATTATCCCTAATCACACATTACTAGACATCACTCACACAGGGGTTATATAGCACAGTACTCACCGTTCCTGGTATTATCCCTAATCACACATTACTAGACATCACTCACACAGGGGTTATATAGCACAATACTCACCGTTCCCGGTACTATCCCTAATCACACATTACTAGACATCACTCACACAGGGGTTATATAGCACAGTACTCACCGCTCCCGGTACTATCCCTAATCACACATTACTACACATCACTCACACAGGGGTTATATAGCACAGTACTCACCGCTCCCGGTACTATCCCTAATCACACATTACTAGACATCACTCACACAGGGGTTATATAGCACAGTACTCACCGTTCCCGGTACTATCCCTAATCACACATTACCAGACATCACTCACACAGGGGTTATATAGCACAGTACTCACCGTTCCCGGTACTATCCCTAATCACACATTCCCAGACATCAGTCACACAGGGGTTATATAGCACAGTACTCACCGTTCCTGGTATTATCCCTAATCACACATTACTAGACATCACTCACACAGGGGTTATATAGCACAGTACTCACCGTTCCCGGTATTATCCCTAATCACACATTACTACACATCACTCACACAGGGGTTATATAGCACAGTACTCACCGCTCCCAGTATTATCCCTAATCACACATTACTAGACATCACTCACACAGGGGTTATATAGCACAGTACTCACCGTTCCCGGTACTATCCCTAATCACACATTACTACACATCACTCACACAGGGGTTATATAGCACAGTACTCACCGTTCCCGGTACTATCCCTAATCACACATTACCAGACATCACTCACACAGGGGTTATATAGCACAGTACTCACCGTTCCCGGTATTATCCCTAATCACACATTACTACACATCACTCACACAGGGGTTATATAGCACAATACTCACCGTTCCCGGTATTATCCCTAATCACACATTACTACACATCACTCACACAGGGGTTATATAGCACAGTACTCACCGTTCCCGGTATTATCCCTAATCACACATTACTAGACATCACTCACACAGGGGTTATATAGCACAGTACTCACCGTTCCCGGTACTATCCCTAATCACACATTCCCAGACATCAGTCACACAGGGGTTATATAGCCCAGTACTCACCGTTCCCGGTATTATCCCTAATCACACATTACCAGACATCACTCACACAGGGGTTATATAGCACAGTACTCACCGTTCCCGGTATTATCCCTAATCACACATTACTAGACATCACTCACACAGGGGTTATATAGCACAGTACTCACCGTTCCCGGTATTATCCCTAATCACACATTACTAGACATCACTCACACAGGGGTTATATAGCACAGTACTCACCGCTCCCGGTACTATCCCTAATCACACATTACTAGACATCACTCACACAGGGGTTATATAGCACAATACTCACCGTTCCTGGTATTATCCCTAATCACACATTACTAGACATCACTCACACAGGGGTTATATAGCACAGTACTCACCGTTCCTGGTATTATCCCTAATCACACATTACTAGACATCACTCACACAGGGGTTATATAGCACAATACTCACCGTTCCCGGTACTATCCCTAATCACACATTACTAGACATCACTCACACAGGGGTTATATAGCACAGTACTCACCGCTCCCGGTACTATCCCTAATCACACATTACTACACATCACTCACACAGGGGTTATATAGCACAGTACTCACCGCTCCCGGTACTATCCCTAATCACACATTACTAGACATCACTCACACAGGGGTTATATAGCACAGTACTCACCGTTCCCGGTACTATCCCTAATCACACATTACCAGACATCACTCACACAGGGGTTATATAGCACAGTACTCACCGTTCCCGGTACTATCCCTA